>NC_077227.1:354725349-354997849 GCF_027887165.1 Monodelphis domestica
GTACACACACACACACACACACACACACACACACACACACACACACACACACACACACCTCTGCTTTCCAACTGTGTTGTTGGGTGTTCTTCCCTGACCCTCATGTTGATTCTTAGTTTCCCTGCCACTACTGCTACATGCAGGCAGAATGTTCTGAGGTGCCTTGTACAATAGCAGCGAGTCTCAGTACACATAGCTGAAAACAGCCGCCCCCACAATCCTCTCTTCTCATTGGCTACATGGGCCAATTATTAGTACAATGGGCCAATTCTCATCCTGTGAAGCTGACTCTTTGGGGAAAATCTGTAGGCTGGGGAACTGGCCTAGATTTTAAATGGAACAGCCTTAACTGGTCAATTAGCATTGGCTAATTTATATATTGAGTGACCTTGGAGGGGTAGATTCTATAAAAAACATAGGAAAGACACAAACCCCTGCCCTCTCAGAACCCCTTGTCTGGAGGTACATGTAAAGGAGGCCAAATGCTAATAAGAATGAATGAGATAATTAAGGACTCTCCACGTTCCCAAACACTGAGTGACCTTGACCACCAGGTCACAAAGGAATCCTTAGAGGATCGTAAGATTTACAATTTAAAAGGGCATCTGGATCATCTGCAGATGTGGAAATTGAGGCCTGGGGTCACACAAGGTCACGCAAATCTTGAGGGAGGGGGCGCTTTGCTTCAGCTAGAGGACAAAAAGAAACTAGTGGTTCCTGACTGCAAAGAGCAATGTACAACCTTACACAGCTCCCTTTAAATACTGGCTACTCACTCCAGGGAGCAGAAATTAGTATAGCATTCTTGAAGTAATCAAAAGACTATTTGGACTCACTCTGTTCTTAAGATTTGACTTGCATTGAGTGGCACCTGGACCCCAGCTTTGGACCTGCCCATCTTTTAAGACTATCAGCCAAAAGGACCACAAACCTACATGTAGCCCCTCATTATTCACTGTGTGAATCAACCAAACACCTCTTTTTTCTATTGGCATCTACCCCAATAACATCTTTTGAAAACAAGCAAGGAGAAACAAGACGAAGGAGGATTATACAGAGCTAACCCATGGGCTTACTTCTGTTGACAGTTCTGGGAGAAGATGGATCAAATCTCAGTCAACTGATGAAGTAGTTTCTGGGTTTCAATTATATGTCTGTGATCAGTACTGGAAGATCTATATAAGGGCACAACTCTCACCCTTGAGAAGTTTAAAGTCTCATTTTGGAAAGAACTTTAGAGATGTTGAACCCTAACTGAACAGAATTCACTTCTACAACATTCCCAACAAGCAGACACCAAGTTTTTGCTTGAAGATTCCTGGTGCTGGATGACTCACTGTTCCTCAGGATAGCACATTTTACTTTTGAACAGTTATGTTTGTTTTGAAGTTTTGCTTCTTTTGAACTAAAATCTGCCTCCTTTACAATCTCCCCATTGGTCTGAGTTCTACCCTCTGGAGTCATGCAAAACACATCTAACTCCTGTTCTACAAGACAAGCCCTTCAATACTCCAGGACAGCCACATCTGTGTCCCCTTTCTCACCCCTTCTTTTCTCTTCTCCATATGTAACATCTCCATTTCTCTTAAAATCTGCTCATGAGACATGGTGGTGTGTCCTCACTATCCTCATAACTTTTCTCTGGACCTCTTCCATCTTTATCATTGTCCTTCCAAAAATGTGCCACATTCCAGACCTGGAGACTGCCCCTGGATTGGTTCAAACCAGAGCCAAGTTCAATGGGACTCTCCTCTCCCTTATTCTGAACTACTCTGGCACTGCAAGTGCAATCTAAGAGCATTTTGGCTTTTTGGCTGCCATATTACTCTGCTGATTACTATCTATTTTAGTCCTCTAGAACCCTCCAGACCTTTTGAAAGAAGCAGCAAACTAAGGCAAGAGGATACAAAGATAGCATTCAAGGGGTTAAAAAGAACAGACGGAGGGGGGGCCTCATCACTATGGCAACTAACCCAAGGGTTCTGAAAGACTGGGTCTATGTTTCTTTTCACCTGTCACTCTTCTCCATACTATACCTCTCTTCCCCCAGCAGGAGACAAGTTGTGACATTTTCACGCCCACTAACAAGCTGCTTGACTTGGGGGTGGAACAAGCCTGGGCTTAGCTAGTTCTCCTAAACTAGGGATGGCTAAACAAAGGGGGTCCCAGAAAGAATTCAGAACCACCACCACCTCTACTCCAAGACATAACCGAAAAGGCTTTTTAAAAGATCGAGCGGCAGTTTCAGTGTTGAGCTGGAAGTTAGCTGTACGAGATGTGAACAGCACCACATGCCTATGCCCGCCCCCACACATACGTGTATGGTAGGGTAGAGCAGGAAAAAAGAGAGACACAAGCTACAACTCTAGGAGGGGAAAGTGACTTCGGAGTATTTATATGTTCTATCACAGGCTATATAAGAGCAGAGTTACAGGTAGAGGAGCCAGTGATGAGGTCCACGTGTCATGTAGTTGAAGGAGGCAGCACCACTGGAAAAGATAAGCAGACAGATATTAAAGTGACTTACCACTTCTTGGGAGGAGGCTAAATTGAATAGGTCACATCCTTGTTCTTAATATGCAAAGATCAAGCATCCACAGATGAACAAAGCTACGTACCTTATAAAGCTGCAAACTTGTTAAATATAAATTAACATAATTATATTATATAATAATTATTATAAATTAAAAATAATCCCCCCAAAAAAGGAAAATTATAATTTCTCAGAAGACAGCTTTATCTTATCCCCAGATACTCAGGTTTTCAAAATGCTGATGGCCAGGAGACGGTATATCTGTTTTCCATATCTGATATCCTCTTATGAGAAATGTGCAATCAACCTCTAGGAATGGAACAATGTCCATTCCATCCAGAATATATGCAAGATTCCCCCTTTCTGCCCCAGTTGTAAAGGATGGAGATCAACTTGGTATAAAATTTCCTTTTGAGATGAAAGCCTATCAGCATGAAGAAGAGTAGCCTTGGGTCGCATGCATCTGGTATACCTGCTACTTACCATCTTCTAGTCATCTCAGAGCCCCGCTTATGGGCATAGAAAGTCAAGGACTTCATTCTTTGAAAACATTCAAAAACAACTACTCCCACAATCCTTCCACCCACCCACCCCCCAGTGCCATTACTCCAATACTAGGAAAAGACTACATGAGGACATGACAACTTTGAATGACAAAATAAACGAAACAGTCCAGCTTCTGCTCTCAGCCAGATTCAGCATAATTGTGGAGTTGGCAAAAGTTGTCTTTGGCACTCTTTTCCAGGTGTCTCTCCTGCTCCCTGGCTCCCACTCCCTGCTTTGGTGCCTGCTTTGTATCCTCCCACAAGCGCTTGCTCGTTTCCAGACTGCTTTCAACTAATCCCCAGTAAGGTGTTAGCTGATAAGGGCTTGAGATATTCAATGGATCCCAAGAACTGGAAAGGACCTGAAGCATCATTCAACCTAGCTCCTGACATGATCCATGAATCCGCTCTACAATATGCCCAACATGTGTCCATCCAGACTGTCCTTGAACAGATTACCTCCTCAGTTGCTCAAAATAATATGGATTTTAACAGAGGGTGCTAAAAGATCCAGAAGATTTTAATTCATTTCTAATGGTGGAATATGGGGCACAAATATACACAGTGGTGCACATATCTTGGGATTGTAGAATATGGACCCAAAGGAACCTTAGAGGTAACCTGATCAAAACCCTTCATTCTACAGACGAGGGAACGGAGTCCTGGAAAGATTAAGTGACTTGCTCAACATTACACTGACAAAGTGACAGAGCCCTTATTGAAACCCAGCTCATCGGATTTCCAATCCGAAGCACTTTCCATTGCACTTGTGTCCTTCCAATTACACAATATAAATGACTGGCCCAGAGTTCATTTTAACATACTTCCTTTATCCAACATTGGAACACCATTATATTAGGTCAGGAGAAATATTGCCTCTTTGATAAACATTAATGTGTTTTTCTAAAGCCAGACCTTGGCATGCCAACCACAGTGCATGTTCAGCTCCATCTGATTTAGCAATTACAAGAAAGTCACCCCAGGGAACACACGTGGAACCAAAGCAGGCTATGGATTTAAATCCTCCCACCTGGCTAGCAGAGTGTAGATTCTGGGGAGCCATTTTTGGCTGTTAGCAGTCATACTACTGAGCTCTGCTGAACTTGGGATAGTGCACCCAGTCCAACCAAGGCAGGAACCACTAGCTGGCTAAATTCATCCCTTCTCCACATACAGGACCCAACTTATAGCTGTCAGAAGGAGTACCAAAGGAAGTGAGGTTAATGATTAAATCTCTAATATATAATACAACCCACTCAATTGCATAGTTTTAGTTTAGGAGTTTCTTATTTTGTTTTTAATACCAAATCAACCCAGAAACCCAGTGCCCACACACTAACAAATTTAGGAATGTATTTGTGCAAGTGATGTGTACATTTTGCTTGGCTTCTCAGAGACACGTTATGTCTAAGGGGATCCCTAGGGAAATGTAATAAAAAAAGATCATTTTGTTGTTGTTTTTGTTGTTAAAATGATCACAATAAATTAATCTTCATATGGGAGACAGGGTAGATTTTGGAGTGTCGAAATTTGAGTTCCCTGTCACTCTAATGGACCAGATTCTTTTTCATTGATTTGGCCTGCCCTCTAACAGCCTCTCTTTTTGAGTGATTTTCCTTTTTCTGTACACTAGTGAGGCCTGACTCTATGTTGTGTATATCTCAAGTCAGTCCCCTGCAGAACCTCTCCTATGGTTCAGCAAGGACATCTTTAATCACTACAATGCAGGAATGTTCCCAGACCTTTGCTATACTTGCTGAATTTTCACCCAGTGCTCTGACTCAATGGCAAGAAATTGGGCTGGACAACACCTGCCCCACTGGCTCTACAGACTGATTCCTGAGAACTGTCTCTAGTCCTTACAATACAGATCTCAGAATCCCAGCACTTGGGTCTGCCCCCCTCAGGCTTTTAAACCAGTATATTAAGTACAAAAATGACTCCAATTAAACCTAATTAATAGGATTTAATAGAGCAATTTCTCTATTCCAAAACTGTTTTGCTATTTAAAGCCCTTTTTGAAAACTGAGCCTCCAAAAGCTAAGCTAAAATGCATGCATACATCATTTGGGCTCTATTACATGAACAATCCCATCTTAGAAAAAAAAATGAGATCAAACATTATCTGGGGAAAGTTGATTCCAAGGACCAGTTCTCAGGCTAATACCAAGAGAAACAAACGTAGAGCTGGACCGATGTGTTGCTGAGCAACAGACGGTGCGGGGGATCCAATCTGGGAGGAAAGAGAACAGCATTCCCAAAGAAGAGTTGGGGGGGAGGGACCAGCAGCGGCTGAAGTCCATTGCCACTGTGAGGAGGAAAGACATCTCCATCCATAATTGAGAGTAGACATTTGGGGCCAAGGGACAAATCTAAACCTGGAATCTAACCAGAAGGAATCCCTCATGTTCATATGAAGGAGGTCACTAATGTTTCCACATGAAAGATGCTTTAGAACCGTGTGGGAGGAGTGGGGGAGGAGGGTGAAATGCTTGTGTGTGTATATCTCTATATCTTTGTGTATGTATATATATATATATATATATATATATATGTATGTTATAAGGATTTTCAATAGCCTTTCAGTTCACTTTTTTTCTCTCCATGGTTGCTTCTTCCTTTCTTTTAGGATAAGACAAGTGCTCTGAGCCTCAGCAATGTGGCCGGGGTATTCTACATCCTTATCGGAGGTCTCGGGCTCGCCATGCTGGTTGCCTTAATCGAGTTTTGCTACAAGTCTCGTAGCGAATCCAAGCGGATGAAGGTGGCATTTCCTTTTGCAAGTCTATTCTTACCCCTTCTCTAGTTCCCAGGTTCCCAGGGGAGCTTTCAGGGGTTAAAATTGCTTTTATTAGAAAGATGATGAGAACATAATAAGGAAGGAAAATCAGGGGAAGGAATAAGCATTTATCAAGCTCCTACTATTTGCCAGACACTTTCCAGATATTATCTCATTTGTTTTCATTAATAGTCCATGAGTGTGATAATAGCTTACATTTCTATAGTATTTGCTATAAGCAGGAAGTGTGCTGATAAATGTTCACCAACTGTCTCTGGGGTGGGTGGGAGGGGAAATGTAGGCACAACACATTTTTAATTTTAATCTGCACTGTTAACATTTTCTCCATTACTTTCTTGAGCCTAGACAATCGACCAAACCATAACTCGAGCCCAGATTTATACTCTTTGCTGATTGGCATGGCATAAATGCTCTCCCTGAAAATTTAACAAATTGGCTCTCACAAGCCAGTTTGAGCTAGTTCCAGTCTACCCCTGATGAAAAGGTTTAGGTTAACACAGTGTTTTCCTCACAATAGCCATGAGTCACTCTTATTCTCCCTCATTTGCTCAATGAAGAAACTAAAGCCCAGGGAAATTAAGAACCAGAACCCCTGGTCAAATGTCTAAATTTTGGGTGTTTCCAGCTGCATCAAGATAGGAAAAGAAGGCCACAGGAAGAATAGATATAAGATGCCAGTTAGTCAACCAGCACATACCACTTTTGCCCCAAATAGAGGCAGTATGACAATTTCAGGAAGGCCTAGGTTCAAGAATGACACCTGCTAGAACTGTGAGATCATTGGAAAGGCCATCAGTCTTCCCAGGACTTCAGGCAATTCTCTGAGACTATCAATTCCACCACTTGGAAGCATGGAGATCATGCTGGATTTGGAGGCAGAGAACCTAGAGTCAACTCCAATCTCTTTTACTTACTAGGGATTAAGATGTAGACCTTAGGGACATCATTTAACCTCTCCTGGCCTGTGTCGTTATCTGTGAAATGAGAGGTGGGTGGGGAAGGGCAGAGAATGAACTACATGGTCTCAGAGGGCCTTCCTAGCTCCAAACCTTTGATTCTGTAGCACTAAGTTGCAGGAATTGGGTTTTTTATATAAACTGTATCCTAAAATTGTATCTTCTTATGAAGGAAATATATATGTTATTTTTCAGGCGTTTCAATTGTGTCTGACTCTTCAAGACCCCATTTGGGGTGTTCTTGGTAAAGATACTAGACTAGTGTATCATTTCCTTCTTCAGTGCATTGTGTAGATTAGGAAACTGAGGCAAACAGGGTTAAATGACTTGCAGCCACACAACCAGCAAAATGCGAAATGCCATATTTGAACTCTATTCACTGGTAGGTAGGTAGGCAGGTAAGTAGGGAGGGAGATAGAGAAGTACATAAAGATGGATAGATAAAGATAGATACATATATACATTTATATGTGTATGTCTATCTACATAATATATTGGTTTAGATATCACAATTCTGGCATATTCAAAACCCAAATGTAGCACACAAGTTTGTTTGGTTTTTTTCAGTATATACCCTGGCTTCCAGAATCTAGGATTGTTACTCTACCCACTGTACTAGATAGATGGATGGATGGATGGATGGATGGATGGATGGATGGATGGATGGATGGATAAAAGATAGATAGATAGATGGATAGATAGAGATACATATGTACAATATTGGTTTAGATATCTCAACTCTGTCTTATGCAAAATTCAAATGTAGCACACAGTTGGCGTTTTCATTATATACCTAGTTTGTTTTTTTCTTGATCAGATAAATTTTAAGGGTGCACCCTTTTTTCAAGGATAGACTATTCAGACCATTATGTTAGCTGTACACTAAAAATAACACTCATTATAGGCTGGAGTTCTAAACCAAGTAAAAAATCTTTCACTAGCAAAGTCAGCAAGATGTAGCAAGAAGTAAACTATGCAATTTATCACCTTCCTCATTCTAGGATTTAGAGCTGGAAGGGAAATTAGACATCTTCTAGTTCAATCCCCTCCTTGTACAAATGAAGGCACTAATGCTCAGATGGAAAAATAACCAGCACCACAACAAAAATAATAGATAGTATTTATAGAGAGATCCGAGGTTTGCAAAGTACTTTATTACAAAGGTAGCAAGTAAGAGAATGAAGATTTGAATCCCATGCTCCAAACTCTAAATCTATATATACTACCTTGTAAGCTCGTGTCCTTTCACACGTTTGCTCAAAGACTGCTTCAGTCCCCCCTCTACTAACACCACCACCCATTGTCTGCCTAATAAAGTTTGAATTTTTTAAGTTTGGCACAGAAGACCTTCTAAGTTCTAGCCTCACTCTGCCTCTCCTGCCTTATCTTTTTCTGCTTCCTCTATTCACCACCCCCATTACTAGTCTTGAGCTCTTTCACCCCTCTTCCTTGACTCCTGACAGTATGCTCCTCAATGAAATCCCATTCACATTGTTTGGGTTTTTTCCCATGTTACCTAAGTCAATTTTCCTAAGAATTTCACCTGGAGATATTATTATCCCCTTTTTACAGTTGTGGACACTGGCTCAGAGCCACCAGGTGATTTGCCCATTACTACACAGCCATAGAGCAGTATATCAAGGAGTAGAAAAATGTCTTCCATTTGTGTTGTTGTTGGTCCTTCATTTTCAGAGGACCAGTGACATCATGAGATGATGTCTTGACTTATTTATGAATCAGATTTAAGTGAGGCAGAGCTAGTCATCAGCCTCACTTTTGTTTCCAGAGTCATCGAAAACCAGGAGCAAGACAAAAGTCAGGATGATTAGTGATGACCAAGGATGCTGTGGATGACTTTGTTGTCTTTGATGTCTGACCTGGATTTTAGGCAAAGCACAGATTTGAGGGCAGCTAAGTGGCATAGTGGATAGATCACAAGGCTAGAAGTTAAAGAAGACCTCAGTTCAAATCTGGCCCACACACTTACTAACTCTGTGACCCACTTAACTTCTGTGTGCCTCAGTTTCTTCAAGTGTAAAATGGGGATAATAATAGTATCTCCCCCTCTCCATCCAGGGTTGTAAGAATCACATAAAATAATATTTGCAAAGTGCTATAGAAAATCTAAATATTATTCAATTCAACAAATATTCATTAAGCTCCACTAGATTCAAGACATTCTACCAGGCACCAGAGATACAAAGACACTCTCTGAAGTAGTCACTGCCTTCAATGCCTATCCCTTCTAGAGAAATGCCACATACAAGGATAGAGCCTGGACTTTTCATTTTATTCATGTAGGGAACTTCCCCTGTCAATCTAGGTAGGCTCATTCTCTGCAACTTACACTCAAGGCAGTGGGACTTGAGCACAGGGCTTCCTGACTCTGAGGTGAGCTCTCTACCCATTACACATCACTGCCTCTCAAAGACCATGTTGTCAAGAAAACACAGGTTAATTTGAAAAGGGGAGGAACACTAAAAGGGAGAGGCAAGATGATGGAGGGAGTCTAGAGGGGCTTCTAGTAGAGGAGGAGTGAGCTGCACCTTTAAGAAAGTTTGGGGGTTTTTTTTGGAAGTTTCTTTCAAATGTAAAATGTAAAAAAGTATGTTTAAAAACTATTTTTATGTGTAATTGGGAAAAATAAAATATTATTTTAAAAATTTTAAAAGGAAGTCCTGGATTTGAAGAGGTAGAAGGTAAAGAGGGAGCCCATTTAGGTATAAGTGACAGACAGCCCATGGATATGGGAACTGGAATGCTGGGTTTGGGGGATAACTAGCAGGCCAGTTTGGCTAGCAAATAAAATATCTGCCAAGGAGTAATATGGAATAAAGCTGGAAAGGAATATGAGAGCCAGATTGTAGAGAGCTTTAAATGCTAGGCAGAGAAGTATATATTTTATTCTAGAACGTCATCTCATTTGAATCTCATAATAAGAGATTATTATCCATCCCCATTTGATAGATAAGGAAACCAAAGGTCATATTAGAGGAAGTGACTTGCCCACAGTAACACACATCTGGTTAGGTTGTAGAGATAGAATTACACCCAAGATTTGCCTGAGGTCAAACAAGTTAGTGGCAGTGGGAGCAGCTAGGTGGTTCAGCCAGGTTAGAGGGTCAGGCTTAGAGACAGGGTTCAAATCTGGCCTCAATCACTTCCTAGCTATGTGACCCTGGTCAAGTCACTTAAAACTCTTTGCCTAATCCTTACCGCTCTTCTGCCTTGAAACCAATACACAGTATTGATACTAAGATGTAAGGTAAGGATTTAAAAAAAAAAAATTAGTGACAGAACTAGGATTCAAATCTAGGTCTTATGACTTCAAAGTCCTGTGCTTTTTCCATCATACCAAGCTAATTATCTCCCATTTCCCTTTTTAAAAATGTTTAAGTAAAGGCTTAAAAGGTTTTCTCGGCAGTAATCATAATGCCTCTCTCATAGATTTCTACCTAGAAGGAAACTCAGAGGTCAGTTAGGCCAACCCCTTCATTTTACACACAAGAAAAGAGATTTAAAGAGATGAAATAATTGCCTACAGTCACGTAAGTAATAAGGGGCAGTCAGGCTTTAAATCCATGTTCTCTGACTGCAGTTAATGCTTTTTCCATTATTCAGTGCTCAACAACATTACTCAACAACTTTTGGATTCAGTAACTTGATGACTAAAGTCTATATCATTTCATTGGTCAACCATGATTCCAGTCTAGTATATGAATTCTTAGATTTAGAGCTAGAAGTGACCTCAGAGGTCATTGAATCGATCCCTTCTCATTTTAGAAAAGAAGAAATTCAAACCATAGAGGTCAAGTTCCTTAAGGGTCTACGGTCACATAGGAAATGACACGGATGAAGACTTGACCCCTGGTCCTCTGACTCCAAAACCAACACTCTGTTTCACTCTATGTACCTAAGAGCTCTTAATATAGTTTTTTTTAAATATCTCAGCCCACCTAAAAGAAAGGGCAGTGGATGGAGTAATGGACCCAGGGTCACAAAGATTCATCTTCCTTAGTTCAAATCTGACCTCAGACATTAGCTGTGTGACCCTAATCAAGTCACTTCCCCCTGTTTCCATCAATTTCCTCATCTGTAAAATGAGAAGGAAATGGCAAACCACTTCAGTATCTTTGCAAGAAAACTCCAAGTGAGGTCACAAAGAGTCTGACATGACTGAAAAAATGCCTGAACAAGGCATTGGGGTAGCAAGGTGGCACCATAGATAAGAGCACCTGTCTTAGAGTCAAGGAGACCAAGGTTCAAATCTGGACTCAGACACTTCTCAGTGTAACCCTGGTTAAGTCATGTAACCCCCATCTGTTTAGCCCTGGCCTTTCTGTCCTAGAATTGTTACTCAGACAGAAACTAAGGGTTTTTTTTTAAAGAAACTTCCAGCATATTCTTAATCAATATGCCCCTTAATTTTTGAAGCTCTCACCTGTTGTCTTATTCAGAGGAGATAGGCTGACCTCACTCAGCCAGGTTTTTAGAATCTTGAAGTGGATCTCCCTCCTTGTTATTCTGGGCCTCAGCATCTCTAAAAGCGATTATCTCCCTTCAGAAGCAAGAGGGCTTGCCTCACAGGGTGCCCCAAAGAGACCATGACAGGGTCTGGTACTGATAACAGCCACCTGATTCTTTCTTTACCTTCTTATCTCAGAGCTATTCTTAAAGGATTGCCGGTGAGGCTTTCAGCCTTAAATCCCTGTACTGGGAATCAGACCCTTCCCTCAGTACAGAAAGAATCCCCCCACCTCATGCTATCAATGCCAGCCCCTCTCTTCTCCTGCCTCTCTTCCATGTCATAAGGCTGTCAGTCTGGTTACAACTGCAGATGCCTTTTCTCAGGTAGTCATGGAACTCACGTTTGAAGAAGTCTCTGGATAGTATAGAAACAAAACTCTCAGATGTGACGTCAGAGGTCCTGAGTTCAAGTCCAAACTCCACCACTTCCTGGCTTTAATAGCTTGAGTCCCAGAGCTTCCTCCTAAAGACACCAAATCGTCTCCCTCCTGGCTTGGAAGGCAGCTTGGGGGCACACAAAAAAAAATAAATAGGGAATCTGGACCTCAGACCAAAGCCTACCTACACCACTTATAACTTGTGTAACCTTATACAAGACACTTATTCTCTCTATCCCTCAGGCTCCTCACTTATAAAATGAGCAGATTGTACAATATGACTGTAGCGTCTCTTCCAACTCTAAATCTGATTCCATGGCTGGAATTCTAATGCTGACATAGCTGATACTTAGAAGATGCGTTAAGGTTTGCAGAGCACTCGTTTGAGCTTCCCAACAATCCTATAAAATAGATGCTGTTATTTACCTTCATTTACAGATCAAGAAACTGAACCTCCTGAGAGGTTATGTGGTCTGTCCAGGGTCACACTAATTCTGAAGTGGTGTTGAAATGCAGATCTCATACTCTAAATCTAAAACAATCCATTGCATGCTAAAATTCAACAAATATTTCCCAAACACTGTTTAATGAAGTGGGGGAGAACAAGAACAAGAACAGTTTCAGTCAATTAATCAATCAACATTTATTAAGTGCCTGCTATGTGTCAGGCAAGCTGATAAGCACTGAAGATGCAAAAAGAGGCCAGAGACAGTCCCTGCCCTCGAGGAACTTCGAGTGTAATAGAGTTAATAATAATACAAACAGATATACTGAACAAACATTATACAAGATAACTATAAAATAATTTTAAAAAGGGAAAGCACTGGAATTAAGGGAGGTTAGGGAAGACTTCCTGTATAAAAAAGGGAAGGCACTGAATTAAGGGAGGTTAGGGAAGACTTCCTGTGTAAAAAAGGGAAAGCACTGAATTAAGGGAGGTTAGGAAAGACTTCCTGTATAAAAAAGGGAAGGCACTGAATTAAGGGAGGTTAGGGAAGGCTTCCTGTGTAAAAAAGGGAAAGCACTGAATTAAGGGAGATTAGGGAAGACTTCCTGTATAAAAAAAGGAAAGCACTGAATTAAGGGAGGTTAGGGAAGACTTCCTGTGTAAAAAAGGGAAAGCACTGAATTAAGGGAGGTTAGGAAAGACTTCCTGTATAAAAAAGGGAAGGCACTGAATTAAGGGAGGTTAGGGAAGACTTCCTGTAGAAGGTGGGACTTAACAGCAAGCCAGGGAGGTCAGTGGTCAGAGTGAAGAAGGAAAAACATTCTAAGAATGGGCAACAGCTGGAGAAAACACTTGGAGTTGAAAGATGGAGTGTCCTTTAGGTAGCACAGCCAGGAGGCTGGTACCCCTGGATGGAAGAGTGCCTGTTGGGGATTAAGATGTAAGAAGACTGGAAAGAGGAGGCTAGTTTATGAAGGGCTTTAAATGCCAAGCAGAGCAATTTAGATTTCATCCTGGAGGCAATAGGTCACCACCAGAGTTTATTGAGAAAAGGAAGGTAACAGAATCAGAGCTGAATTTTAGGAAAATCACCATAGTTGCCACTAGCCTCGGAGTCCTCCCCTAGAACCTGAGAGGGTTAGATGCCCAGCCTGGAATTCTGTGACCCTGGGGATGAGATTGTTTTTAAAGATGCTGGATTTCTCCAGGCTTCAGAACCCCACTCCCAGCTGGGAGATAGTGTCCAGAAGGAGATGCAGGGCTGTCATTAGAGTGGAAAGGCATCCAGTGTCTTTGTCATTTACCACTCAGTTCCCAAAAGAAATGAACCCCTGGCGTTCCCCAAACCACCAGCTCTACCCAGGAGAGCCGCTGCCCTTTCATAATTAAGCCCAGCAGTATTAATGGGCTGTGTATTTAAGCCACAGCAGTTGCAATCTAGCACACTGGCCCCCTGGACATTAATGAGCAACTGGGAGAGGTGGAAGCCCCCTGAGGAAGATCATTCACTGCAGGTGGTCATTCAGTTCCTTCCCTAATACTCCAAATGAGGTCATTCATGAGGTTGTAGACTGTCATTAGGCCACTCTTCCCCTTCTCTTGTCACAAAGGCTTTCCAGCTGCCTTCAACCTTAGCTGCCCTTTCTCTAAAAGACGAGCTGTCAGGGAGTGGAATAAGATCACCAGCAGAATCACGCTATGGTCAGATTCGAGGGGAGAGTTCTTGGGGCTGGAACCTTAGACCTCCAGTCAGATGGCTCAGATGGCATGGATACCAAGCCTAGAACACCACCCCCCACTTATAAACTGTGACACCCTGGGCGAGTCACTCAATTTTCCTCATTTGTAAAATAATTACATCTGTAAAATGAATATGAGTTATGAATAGTAACTTGCCAGTGGGTGGAATTTTAAACTACCATGTGTTGTTTCGGTGTATCAGTTCCCCAGGACTAAGGAGCATACCACCAGACTGTGATTTATCATAGGCCTTCCCCACACACCCTACTGGCAGAAGATTTGGGTTTAAATCCTGGTTCTTATTTACTATGAGTGACCTTAGATAAGTCACTTCTCTGAGCCTCAGTTTTCTCATCTATAAAACAATGTGAAGGGCAGCAAGGTAGCATAGTGGATAGAGTGCCAGGCCTGGAGTTGGAAGGACTTGGGTTCAAATATGACTTCAGATTTTTCATAGCTATGTGATCCTGGACAAGTCATTTATCCCCAATTACCTGACTCTTACTTCTCTTATGCCTTGTAATTGATACTAAGACAGAAGATAAAGGTTAAAAAAACATGTGGTTGAACTAAATAAACCATGGGACCATGGGGCCCTTCTGACCCCTTCCTCCCCCTCAACTTTCCAAAATCCTGTATCTCCTGAAAATAGACCCACTTGTAACATAGCAGAATATAATGGAAAAGACACCAAACCAAGATTTCAGAGACCTAGATTCAAGTTCAGACTGTACCACTTTGTGTGACCTTGAGCAAGCCTTTTAACCTCTATGTGCCTCAGTTTTCTCATCTGTCAAATCAGCTCATAATACTGCCCTGCTTACCTCACAGAGGTAACAAGACTGAAAGTATTCTATATAAAGTACTATTGAAATTGACTTAGAAAGAAAGAAAGAAAGAAAGAAAGAAAGAAAGAAAGAAAGAAAGAAAGAAAGAAAGAAAGAAAGAGAAAGGAGAAAAGGAAGAAAGAAAAAGGAGGGAAGGAAGAAAGGAGGGCAGGAAGGAGAGGAAGAAGGGAAGAAACAAAAAATGTGAAGGAAGGAAGAGAGAAAGAAGGAAGGAAAGGAGAAATATCTGAGGGTTCTGGGGTTTGATTGTTTTGGTCCACATGTGTGATTTAATCAGAATAAGGTTCCTAGTATGGAAACTCCCTTCAGTGATTCAGATCAACAACTCATCTACATCTTATAATCTTTTTTTTTTTTTTAACACTTACCTTCTGTCGTAGGTATGGATTCTAAAGAGTGGTAAGAGTGAGGCAGTTGGGGTCAAGTAACTTGCCCAGGGTCACACAGCTAAAAAGCATCATACACATGGAAGCTGTTACCATTACAAAGGAGGTGGTGCTATTAGAGTTGGATCTTGAAAGGAAGTAGGGCTTAGGGAGGGAAGTTAAAGAGACCCTTCCAGCCATGAGATATTGACGTAAGTAAAGGTGTAGAGATGGGATGGGGTAGGACAAAAACAAAAATAGAACATGATTCCTTTCAGCTGGAACATGGAGTGGTATAACATAAACCTAAAAATGTAAGTCAGAGCCAGATACTTGAGAGCCTTGAATGCCGGGGCGTAAAACTTTATTCTTTAGACAATATCATTGAAAGGTTTTTTTTTTTTGAAGGATGCTATCATCCATATGTCCAAGCAAAATGGTTTTAGACAACATTTTAAAAAGCTAGATGGAATATGGAAGTCCAGGGAAACAAGTACCAGGGGCTATTACAATAGGCTATATAAGGAGAGAAGAAAACCAAATACTACTAGAGTAGTGGCCATGATCTTGGAAATGGTGGAGCAGAGAAGACAGAACAAATGATGTCAGGGCAGATTTGTGAGGGAAAAAATAACTGATTGAACATAAGATTACACAGATTTAAAGTGAGAAGTGACTTAAAAGCCATCTAGTCCAACCCCTTGATTTTGCAGATGAGCAACTGAGGCCAAGCAAGTTTAAATGACTTCTTCAAAAGAATACAGGAAGTAAATAGAAGTGGGATTTGAACCTAGATCTCTCTGACTCCAAATCCTATATATTTTTCCTTGTATCATATTGCCTCTCGAATGCTGAGCCTTATGACCTTACCATTTGGGAAATATCCAGCAGACAATTAGGAAATTATGGACTTTTTTCTCCCCAGAGATCCCCTTTAAAAAGTTAAGTATGCATCTTTCTGCAGTGGGTTGGAGGAAGCCCTGCCTTAAGGAAAAGAGATTTGACTCCCAGAAAAACCCACAATATATAGATGAAGACCAGTGTGAGTGAACTGACCTTGGATGATAGTGTCCTGCTAAGTTTCTGTGGCTCTTCCACCAACACCAATGCAGTCATGCCCTTAGCCTGTGAACATAGATCTCAGGAGCAGCTAACTTGCCTGGGATGCCCCTTGGAATAAACTTTGAGAAGAGAAGGCTGGCATCATTAGTGTGGGTCTGGTAGATCATTTTTCATTAGAGAAGGGACTTGGCTGAAATAAAACTCAAAGAATAGCATGTCGAAGCAAAACCCATCTGGAGCTGTGGGGTGTTCCCTGCCCTCAAAAAAAGTTCCTATTTGTTTTTCAGAATCTTTTTTCAGTAGCTGCTAATTCCTTGAGTTTCCATTTTCATATTTCGAGGGTTGTAACATCTCAGTTATATTTATAAAGCCTTTGATTTAACTTCTCACACTCCCTCCCAGCAGAGGGTGGGATTTAAATAAACCAGGCCAGAGAGAGTGGTGAGGAGAGGCAGAGCTTACTCATGTGGGTGTGGCGTTATATGGGACAAGCATGGCTGAATCATGGGAGTGCCAAAAAGAAAACCTTCTTGTCAGCATGATTGGTAGTACTAGGATGCCCCCAGCCTACAGACACTTCTTAGGCACCCGTAACCAGGATGGGACAGAAGGGATTAAAAATAGGCACTCTGGCAGAATCCTGCCCTTTCTTTTAAAAGGGATGCTGGGGAATGCAGCCTTCCTCAATTCATTTAAAGTTTGTTGAGCACCCAGGAAGGTAGCACACACTTATAGAGAGCCTGACACAGGGTCACATCATTTAATCCTCCCAGGGATTCTCTGGGTAGTTAGGGCAAGGGTTGTCATACCTATTTTATAGATGAAGAAGCTGAGGGACAGCCAAGAACACCTCGCCCAAGGTTACACAGTCAGAGTGGAAATAAAGACTTGCCTACTGGAAAGGCAGTATGCCATGGTGGGGAGAGCTGGCGACAAAGCCAGCAAGTCCCAACACATAATGGCCATGAGACCATGGAAGTCACTTAAACTTTCAGTGTCCCTAGAAAAACGTCTGACTAGAGGGAGTTTCTTCACCTGGGAGTTCTCAATACCAGTGAAATCACATGTCCAGTCCATATCCCTAAGGCTTACTAGATTAGGGAGAGCCAGGCAGAAGGGGAAAACATAGATCAGGGGTCCCCAAACTGTTTACACTGGGGGCCAGTTCACTGTCCCTCAGACCGTTGGAGGGCCGGACTATAAAACAAACTATGAACCAATCTGTATACGCTGTCTGGGATAGCGGAGGCTGCAGCACTGGCTGTGATGGGCCTGTCACACCTTGCACAGGCCCAGCACTGCCACCACTATACAGGGCAGCAGTATTCACAGGGCGGAATCCCCTCCCCCAAATCACTGCTCACCATGCTGACGTCTTCCATTGTGCAGCCACATAATCCTTTGCATGGCACCTCGTACTTGTTCAGTTACTCTCAGAACAAGGCACCACACAAAGGATTATGTCACAGGAAATAGTACTGTACAGAGTGATGCTGTGCTTTGCAGTGCCCCCACACACAATGCTCCTCTCACTGACCACCCATGAAAGAGATGCCCCTTCCAGAAGTGCAGTGGGCTGGATAAATGGCCTCAGAGGGCTGCATGTGGCCCACTGGCCATAGTTTGGGGACCCTAACATAGAAGCAGGGAGGAAAAGTAATAACTTGGGAATCTTAATGTTGACTTGAAATACATTGGTCATTGCCAAGGACATGGGGAAGAACCCCCTGTCCTCCTGAAAAGGGTTTCTGTTTGATCCCACAGCAATCCATCAACGAAGCCATACGGACAGCGACCCTGCCTCGGAACAGTGGGGCAGGAGGCAGTGGAGAGAATGGCCGCGTCGTGAGCCACGACTTCCCCAAATCCATGCAAACAATTCCGTGCATGAGCCACAGCTCGGGGATGCCCTTGGGAGCCACAGGATTGTAACAGGAGATGATCGAGTCCCCAGGGGAGCAGGGCTGGTCTCCCTAAGCCCCATCCCAAACCCTTCAGTGCCAAAAAATATTGAAAAGCAACCATCACCAGTCACCATGACCATAGCAGGACAATTCGACGGTCTTTCCTGAGGAACTAAGAATCCAGTTTCCTTCCCCCCATCCCTTCCTTTTTTTGCTTCTGTTACCATTGCTCTCTGAAGGAACCCAGTATGGGAGATGAAAAACTGCATTGTGCTGCAATAAGCAAAAAAGTAACTGGATTTAACAGACTCACAAACTCTGAAAATGGAATCACTAATGAGGAGATTGCACCACTTCGTTTTAACTTGGTCGTTAATATGTCTGAGTGTGTGCAATATTATTTTTTCCTTACTAATCTCCATGGTTTGCAGGTTCAGTTTGCCCTTCTCCTCACCCCCCAACCCTCCTTGTTTCAGGCTTGATCTGGAATCTGTAAAACCAAGCCGGGGTTTCCAGCAAGTCCAAGGAAACGTCCAAACTACCACCACGAGGGAGGATTCAGAGTTGCCCTTCATTCATTCCATGGCCCCTAGGCCATCCGTTGCTTTAGCTGTGGCCCAGGGCTGGGTACAGAAATGTATGTCATAGTGGGGAGTGGACAGTCTTCTCCCCAGGAAGAGGGGCAGAAGTCACTGTGGCATTGACTTAGTCTGCAAAAGATCAAAGAAAGGAAAGGTGGGCAGGTAGCACTGTGAGATGAGGGATTATTCCAGAAGGCTCCCTTTGGGGGAGCACAGGGAACCATGACTTTGAACTTTTAGGAGCCAGCCAGTCAGACTTAAATGGGCTGTTAGGTTCTGTACAGGGCCCGGCTCAGCCCTAGAACTGTGCATGTCTGAGTTCAGAGAACTTCTGGCCATTGCAAGGAGATGAGTCTGCCAGGTGAACCTGGGACTTGAGAGGAATGAATGAATGAATGAATGAACCAGGTAGGGAGTTGAGCAAAAAGCCTTCTCTACCTTACCTGACAGTTGACTAGGGTCTCCAATATTGGGAGAACAGTTTCTCCTGCCCTGTATCAAACAGGACAGGGACGTTAGAGGCAGGGAGTTGCAGAAGCTCATAAGCAAAAGGAAATCAGAGGAGTGTTGTGGCTAAAGGCAGCCTGGAGCACTAGAGGTCCTGAATCCTTACTGTTCTAGAACAAGGCACACAGGGGGCATCCCATCCAAGTGTCTCAAGCCTAGCACAAGGGACTAAGTGTGAATCTTGGGTTTTAGAACCCAAGTAACTTATTTTTACTTCGATCTAAAGACAAACAAAAAAAAAATCCTGGTTTAAACAAATAGCCAGCCTGGCACTCTAAGTCTTTCTTTCTTTTTTTTTTTCAATTTCAGAAGGTTAGCCTGTGGCTGAATCATTTTTGAAGGAAGTTGTGGGGAAGAGGAATTAAAGAAGCTGATTAGATCTGGGAACTTTAAGACCCCAGGCCCCCAACATCCTGGGCTTGCTAGCCAGAGGAGAACTTAGTTTGGGGGTTAAGGAAAAGTGAACAAGGCCTATCCCTGTGGTCTAAGCAAATATGCAAGACCCAGTTTCATTTTCTTAAGGAAATAATTGAGCCATTGAGACCATAAGTAGGCTGGAGAGAAGATCTAGAGAAGAATCCCAGGCAGACATATGAGTCTGGTGGGATGGAGGGTGGAGGGTCTCTTATATGAAGCTTCTCCTAGGGCCACCCAACCATTGTATTGGTGTAACTGGCTTCCAGCAACCCTACAGCCGTTCTTGTTAATGCATGACTTGGTGCCGTAACGTGTCACAACTTTTAATGACAACCCCGCTCTGACCTGTTCTGTATCATCTGCTGACCTGGTATCCACATATGATGTCTTCTCCACTAAGGGTTATCATTGGCAGTTGGCAAGCTAAAGGACACCTGGTGCCTAACTGAGGGCACAGCATGCATGTCCTTGGAGTCTCTCAGTGGATGGCCCTTCCATGTGCAGGTTTCTTCCATATGCCCTCAAGGGACCATTGTCAGCTGTGAAGAATGCCCTCTTGAGGTCAAATCCAAGCATTGTTTTTCTGTACAGTGTGTCTGGTGTGGGCATGGCACATACAAGGACCCAAGATGGACTTCCAATATTCACTGCCGGGAGACTTTCCCTCCAGATTTTTTCCCAGCACACTGCCCCCACCAACACCACAGGGACCAAGGATATGCCATTTCTGTGGAGTTGGAAATAACCACCCCCTTCCCCCACCTCCCTCTCACTGCTCTTCAAAGACACTTTGCCTTTGGCCAGAGCATCCAGTCACCCTTTCCCAACCCACCGAACCAGCCAGTGAGATGGTCAGACAGGGAGAGACCTCCTGGGCTAGGACCGAAGGCCTGGGATAACAGGATCTTGAGACTCATTCAAAAAAAAAAAAGGATGGGACAAAAAGCAAGAAAAATGTTAACTTGTAATATGTATTTTTATTACACTTTTCTTAAAAATAGAGAAATGGGAAAACTCTTAAAGGCATTGACATTTTTCTCAGCAGGAATCTCTATTTAACAGTTGTGACTCTCATTAAATTTTGCTCTTTGGTACCTGGAGCTTTTATTTAACATCTCTATTTGTTTTAACTCTCTTGGCAGATGTGCAAAAGGATTCTTGTGTGATCAAACACTGAAATACCTTTTCTTTTCTTTTTAAATGGTCAACTTTTTAGATCGTTTTTCTTTTCCTTTCCATCATTTGCATAAAATGGAAATATCACCGAGAATTAAATCACTGTGGATCCATGATCTATTTTTCACACTTGTCTATTCAGTTTTGTCCATTCAGTGCCAGAATTGTTGCAAATGGAGACAATGTTACCCCTAAGGCAGTATGACTTGGTTGCAGCTGAATGGACTCTCCCTTGGTGACTGCCACTCCTGCCTTACAATTAGCAGTCAAATAAATGGTTTCAGGTTGAATTTCAGTTCAGTCCAGTATTTACCAAGGGAAATAGGGGTTGGGGAGTGGGGGGAGAGTGGGGAAAGGGGGACCTTGAAAGTATTTCCTTTGTGGCATGTGGTTTAAAACACTGATATCAAAGATCATCAACTGTCAAGGCTAAAAGGGTAGAGTCTGAAGGAATCCTAGAGACCACCTCGGAGGAGATGAGGTTCAATATCTAATCCATCCTTATGACTTTGCAAAAGAGGAACTTGACTACAAGAAACTTGCACAGAAAGTACAAATTGTCAGAAATGGGATTAAAATCCCATGGCTCCTGACTTCAGTGCTGGGCTATTTGTTCCATACCAAAAAAAAAAAAAAAGACACTAGATGCTTCTGGTTTTTGTTTTAATTTGGGTATTAAAGCAGGAAGAAACCTAAAAGAGCCTCCACTCCAGACCCCTCATGTGAAAGATCAGGAAATTGAAACCCATGGAGGGGAAGTGATTCGCGCCACAGAGGGATATTGGGATTCATTGCTCTGTGGCTCCATAGCAAGATAGAAACAAAACAATAGCTCAAACTGGATTTAGCTTCTAGTCAATGGATCGGTTTGCATTTGAATAGGTAGCATGGAATAGTGGCTGGAGCATTGGAGTTGGAGTCAAGATCTGGGCATAAATCCCACTTCAAATACATGCTAGTTCTGTGGCCTTAAGCACCTTTGTAGACTTCAGTTTCCTTTTTATTTTTTTAGTTTCCTTCTTTCTAAAAGGAAGGGTTTGTACCCAGGGACCTGTAGTATCCCTTCCAGATGTATGCCCCTACCATATGTGCCAGGCACTGTGCTAAGTGTTGGAGATACAAACCAGGGGAAAAAATAATCATCCTCTCTTTCAAGAAGCTCACATTCTATCCCATTCAATGTTCTGTCCATTACAGAAGGGTATCTATTTCTTCCAATGCCTAATGCATAGTAGGTACTCAATAAATGTTTGCTAATTTGACTTACTGATTACTCTCTCTTTTCTTTCAAGTGAAAAAGCAGTTTGATATATTTCATTATCCATTTAATAAATATTCATTAAGCACCTACTATGTACCTAGGCCTCTATGAGGTACCATTGAGGGTACAAGAAGCACATGCCATTTGATCCCCAAGTGGCACAGTCTAACAGCAATTATATATCATCATTCCCTGTATGTGTGATCTGTTTCAATTTTCCCATCTTGCTTGTAAAGCTTCCAAGCTTGAATCTTCCTTCCCTTCTAGTCAAGTCATTTTTTTCCCTTTAGTCAGTGAAGCTGACAGTCTTGATGCTTACCATCAATCTTTCCATTGGAGCCAGAACCATTGTTAGGATATTGAGATTCAGAAAAAGTCAGAAAATGGTTCACACAATAGGTGCAAAAGGAGTTCAGAGAAGGAGGCAATGGACCGCTGTTGGCTGGGACAATTAGGGATGGCATCAGGGAGAAAGAGGTGCCTGGGCTATTTTTTTTTTCCTTTTAGATGGATAGGAATTAAGCAAGCAGAGAGGAACATGAAGACAAGGGGGGCAGCCCAAGCAAAGACACAGAAATAGGAAAGTACAAGACACATGCAGTCATCCCAGCCCAGCCGAAGTAAAAAATGTGGGGAGGATAACAGTGGGAGGTAACACTGGAAAGGAAGGTGGAAGCTGAATGGTGGCGAACTGATTAGAAAACATGGCATAAAAGAAACAACACTGGATCTTGAGGTGGAAGAATTATGTTTGAACTCTGCCTGTGACACTACCTCCCCATGTGACCCAGGTTGGTCACTTTGCCTGAGAGCCTCAGTTCCCACACATATAAAGTAATAAGATTTTCACTCTCTGCTTCAAGTAGTTGTGAGGAAAGTACATGGTAAACCCTAAAGTTCTATAGAAAAGTGAGTTGCATCAAATGGTTTAATGTGGAGTTCATATTCTATTTCATTGACAGTGGGGGATGAGTCACAATTTGAAAATGGGATAAAACCAAAAGGATGCCACAAAGTGATTAATCTGCAGTGGTGTGTAGGGTGGCATGGAAAGTGCCAGAGACAGGACCTAGAAGAAAGGAGAGGAGTCAGGAAGCCACAGAAATTGTCCAAGTAACACTATGCCTAAACTGGAAGAGTAGCCACATGAATGGGAAGGAATAAATGAATAATGCAGAGGAACAACTGGTGGAAATTTGATAACTAATTGGCTCCGATGGAATAGGGGAGCAGAGAGGAAAAAATATAGGGTGACACTCAAGTCATCCTGAAAAGATGATGATGGTACATAAATGGAAGAAGAGATAGTTGGGATGGGGGGCACTGAATTCCATTTGGGATTTATTGCACTTAAAGTTCCAGAAGAATATACAGGTGGAGGTGTCCCGCTTCCAGGTAGAAATGTGAACAATGATCTTGGTTTGGAGATTGGACCTGTAGGAAGGATTTTGAGAGTCAGGACAAATTGGAAAATTGACTAAAGAAGAAACACCTCAACCCCATGAACAGTTAAGGGCAGACTGGGAGTGGGAAGTGAAGGACACATGGTAGCAGCCCGAGTGTGGGCAGACCTGGGCACTGACAGTTCTGTTTAATCCCTACAATACCCAGATGGCACCAGGGAGCCCATGATGCCACCTGTCCTCTCCCACACCTCCCCTGCTTCTCCCTCTTACCCACTTCAGACAAGGAGAAGAGGAATTGCATAGCTAACCTTATTGATCTTGCCCATTTCAGGCCATCATTACTCCAATATGAAAAATGGCAACCAGTGAGTAACTTTTTATCCACAGATACCAAAATAAATCTCATTCCTGCCCAGATGACTCGGAAACCTTCAGATGGTCAAATAAAGGATGGGGATTTTACCATAGTCCAGGATTACAGATTTAGAGCTGGAAGGGGCCTTAGAAGTCATCTAGTTCAACCCCCTCTTTTTTACAGAAGAGAAATAGGATTTTGATTGAGGTTTAGTAATCTGCCCACAATCATACAGGAAATAAGGTGCCAGTGCTAGATTTAAAACCAAATTCTCTGATTCCAAATCTATCTTTCTTTCCACCACGGCATGCTGCCTCTTAGGAACTGTCATGAGAATGTTTTTGTTTGCTTGGGGTTTTGTTTTTGAGAAAAAGCAAGAGACCACTTCACTGAACTATTGTTTGCTGGGTCTTGGTTATTCCACATATTCCCACACAATTGTAAAACAAAAAGCATTTTGCATTTAGGATTTATCTCATCTAATTGTAAAGACACTGATTCTGCCATGCCCCATAATCTGTCCGCTCCTCACATCATCACCACTACCCAAATACGCATGTCTTCATTTAACCTTCATTTCTCTAACCTATTTATTCCCAAGTCTTTCAACTGATTCTTTTATGACATGTTTTCAGAAGCCTATCACATCCTGATCATTCACCCTCCTCAGGATATAGCCAAGATAGAAGGGAACACCACCAACAAAATATCTTTAGTTATAGCTTAGAGATCACACAGTCCAATCCAAGGTCAATCAACAAGCTTTTTTAAAGCATCTTCTCTGTCAGGCACTGTGCTAGGCTCTATGTATACAAAGGCTTACATTCTAACGGGAAGATCACAAGTAGTATGTATGAACATACATACATATATACAATAAATACAAAGAGAATAGATATAAGTAAATAGAAAACAGCTAAACACAAAGCAGTTTGAGAGGGGGAGCACTAGCAGTTGGCATCAGTAAAGGCTTTGTGTAGAAGGAAGAAACAAGGAAAAGGCTGCATTCTAGTCATCGAGTTGGCTAATACATAACCACAGAGATAAGGGAGAGAACATCATGTGAGAAGCAGAGAGGCCAGTTTGGAAGGATGGAAGAGTTCAGGAATGAAGAAGTGACATGAAATTAGTCTGGAAAATTAGGTCGGAGCATGTTGTAAAAGGCATTAAAAGCCAAATAGAGGAATTTCTATTTTATCTTAGAGACAACAGGCAGCCACTGGAGTTTATTGGGTAAGGTTAAATGAGTGGCATGATCACATCTACATTTTAAGCGCAGTATGGAAAATGGACTGGATTGGGAAGAGACCTTAATCATGGAAACTAATTAGGAGACCATTGCAATAATCTCGAAGAGAAGTGATGAGGCCCCAGATGGAAGTAGTAGCAAGTTAGTGGGCAGGCTAGAACAAGAACCCAGGTCTCCAACTTGCCAATCCAAGGTTCCTTTTACTCTCATTCTGACTCAAGGGTGGCACATATGAAACTCCCCTACACATACAGCTTCATGTCTCATGTCTCATTTTGAACCAGTTACTTTAGGAACTATAATTATTATAAGAGTTGTTAGCTTTCCATTGGGAGAGGATGATGGGGGGTATAACCCTGCAACCCTGCTGAATCAGAGAGTAATATTACCAGCTATTCTCTATGTCGGCCCTTCACTTCTCGATATCTTTCTTGAATACCTAGATATAATAACAGGTGAGTTCCAGAGAAAGACTAATTACAGATTCATATCATTTTAGTGTGAAGTAGAGTCACAGAATTTTAGAGCCAGAATGGACACTATGGATCATTTAGTCCAATCTTATCATCTTCTCTTTCTTTAATTTAAACTTTCTTTTTATTATGAACTCAACATTCAGTTGCAAATATGAACATTTCAATATACAAAGCAAAAAAGAGGATTGTGTGCAAAATTTCTGTCACATGCAACTTGTTTTTTAAATGTACATTAAATTTAACATGGGAATGACAACATTGCCACTTGTGTTCCCTTCTGAACTTTTTTTTTCTTATGTGGACTTTTAGCATTTTATTGATGCTACTCCTTCCTTCCTTCCTTTCTTCCTTCCTTCCTTCCTTCCTTCCTTCCTTCCTTCCTGCCTGCCTGCCTGCCTACCTGCCTGCCTGCCTCCCTCCCTTCCTCCTTTCCTCCTTTCCTTCCTTCCTCCCTTCCTCCCTTCCTCCCTCCCTCCCTTCCTTCCTTCCTTCCTTCCTTCTTTCTTTCCTTCCTTCCTTCCTTCCTTCCTTTCTTTCTTTCTTTCTTTCTTTCATTCTTCCTTTCTTTCTCCCTCCATTTCTCTCTCTCCCCCCCCCTCTCTCTCTCTCTCTTTCTCTCTCTCTCTCTCTCTCTCTCTCTCTCTTTCTTTTCACACTCCCACTCCCATTGACTTACCCACGCCCAAATAGAAGCCCTCCACTAGAACAAAAAAGTATAATCAGTTACACATTGATTATAAACAATTCCACATATTGGCAACATCACCAAAAGCAACCTGTAGGATTGTAAAGAAAAATGATAGTGGTGCTCTTATCTTGACAGTGCCACTAAGGCACATGTAGGAACCTAAGGTCTTTTTAACATCAGCTCCAATTGCCAGCTTCTTAATGACTAGACACAAGTGTGACAACTTCTTGACTTAGAATTGTAGAATGAGGGAGTCAAGTGAACTGAGAGCTAGGCCTGTGATATGGCATTTCCTTCATGAATAAACTTGGGGAAATGATGTCCCCTCTATGGGCCTTGGTTTTTGACATAGGAAATGGTGGGAAGTGAAAAGGAAAACAATTCTGAAATCAGACTGTGGAATTCTGATAGATGCAGTAATGACTTCAGGAGATTGCCAATGAAGCATGCCAGAAAGGTGATGGACCAGATGCGCAACTGGGTGGAATAGGGGGGGAAAGAGGGAAGTAGGGACTGATGGCAATCAATTATCACCTCTAACTTTGACTTCAATCAATCACCCAGGGAGGGAAGGCAGATACTCACTAGCCAAGAATGCATTAGAGTTAGGAGGTTCATTCCAGCACTCTCTACCATCCCACACCACCCCCGCAAAATGCAGCTCTCACAATCAGGAGTAGAAAAGTCTTGGGCAGTCTAAGAAGGCTCCAGAATTCCATTTCAATTTGCACCCATGCTTCCCTTTGTTGTTCCCTCCACTGTCAACAATCTGCCACTGAGATTTAACACTGGATGAAAAGAGTCAGAAAGGCAAGAGCATGATATTTTGAAAGGACTATACCAGGCAAATAGCCTAGTTTCTTGCTTTCTCTGTGGGTGAGTGGATGATGATGGTGGGCAGATCAGCTTTGTCTTTTTAAGTTTCCAACATACTCTGGATCAATGTCCTCAGGCTTCGGAATACACACTTATGTTACTCAAATTTTGGCACAAAACAAAGTGCCTCAGGATAGGAGCCAAAGAATACCAATGTATGGACTGGAGGGATGATTCCTTCTGGAAGATCCAGATTCTCAAAACAGAAGCAATGGAGTGTCTTAGAAAGAAGCTTCAGCTTGGGGTTGGAAGACCTAGCCCTACTACCTTCTTTCTTGGAAACTATGGGATCAATTCTCTCCCTTCCTTGAACTTCAGTTTCATCTATTCTATCTATAAAGTCAAGATAGTAAACCCCTCAAAATGCCCATTGTGAGAACCAACTTTTTTTTAAAACCCTTACTTCCATCTTAGAATCAATACCCACTATTGGTTCTAAGACAGAAAAGTGGTAAGGGTAGGCAATGGGGGTTAAGTGACTTGTCCAGGGTCACCCAGCTAGGAAGTGTCTGAGACCAGATTTGAACCCAGGACCTCCCGTCTCTAAGCCTGGCTCTCAATACACTGAACTACCCAGCTGCCCCCAAGAACCAACTTTAAAAACCATAGAGCACTATATGATTTTGAGATAGTTAATAGATAATCCCATTGGAATCAAGTAGAATTCACCTCTCCTAACCAAATTATGCCCACTCTAAATGGCTCTGCCACTTTTCCTGACCAATACAGCCCATAATACCTCCCCTATCTATCTTCCAACAAGTCACTTGGGCCCTCAGGCCTCAGTTTCCTCATTTTTGAGATGAATTGGTGGGACTAAATGATCTCCAAGGTTCTTTCCAGGTACAGCTCTCTACAGTTTCCATTGACCTCCAGAGACCTTTGCAGCTCAAAATCAATGATGGTACAATGCCTTTACTATCAGTACTACTCATTGGTATTTAGTAACATAGGGGACCACATAAAAAACACCTCATCATTGGAAAGTCTTGTTTTTAAAGAAACCCCGAGTGTTTGCTTTCAAAAAGGGGAGGGAGTAAGGGAACAGATCTGCAATTGTGGTTACATCAATGGAGGGAACACCTGATGAGGCTCTTCCTGCAATTTATCATCTCATAGGGTTGCCTGGTCTTCAAGAGGGTAAGTGACCTCTCCAGGGTCTCACAGCCAATATATATCCAAGAATCTATTTTCAATACAAAGTAAAAATCTTCAGACAATTACCCAGGCTTCTGTCTAAAGCTATGCCTTTTAAAATACTCTTTCCATCTAAATTACACCAAGGAAAGCATTACCTCTGGAATTATCTCTTTTAACATGTGCTAAGCTCTCTTGAGAGGCAGCAATTCTTAAAGGGATAGCCAATAGCCTTTTTGTTATTCAATCTTTTAGTCATGTCCAACTCTTCATGACTCTTGTACCGTTAACACGCCAATACTTCCATAGGGTTTTCTTGGCAAAGGTATCCAGGTCTCCTCATTCTCAATCCAACTATCCTTCCTCTAAATAGTACCTCAGAGTGTAGCACAAGAATCAGTGCACACTTGGCACAATCTCCTATACCTTTTTCATTTTCATTTCCAACTCTGAACCACTAATACTGATAATAATCAACCTGAAGTCCTTTAAAATCTCCAGTCAGTCAAGGAAGATCGATCTCTATTCCATCATACCTCCTTATTTTTAAAAAAAGCTGGCATTCTAGAAATAAATTCAATAATAAAAACTGATACAAAAAAGAGGCTTCTGACTAATTTCCAGTTACCCAGAATATTCCAAATTCCCCCAGTCCTTGATCATTCCATTAACTGAAGTTTAATCATAAAACATGGCAGCCTCCTACTTTGTCACTTCATGGATTTTCTCTTGTGATGTAGAGAATGTCCCACATATTTTCGTCAACTAGGTCAAAGAAACACAGAATTTAATTTGAGAGCTGCAGTGAACCTTAAAGATCATTTTCCAAATCCTTTGATTTATAGGTAAGAAAATAAAGGCCTAGAAAAGGGAAGTCACACTCAACTAATAAGTCATAGAGATGAACTAGAACTTGGAGCTTTGGGTTTCTCATCTGGTGACTTTATGTTTCATTATGCTTCCTCTCTAATTATTAATCTAACCCCTTTAGGCTTAATAATGCCTACATTTCCCCCAATACCATAAAAATTAATTAACAAAATGATGGAAAGGGATTAGAAATTTAAGGTCTATTTAGTGTAGATTAAATTTCGCCTCTTAGGAAGAGCATGGGATTAGGAGACCTGAGTTCTTGCCCCACCTCTACAATTAACTCACTATGCAACTTTCAACAGGTGTCTTTAATCTCCCTGGGCCTCAGCTTCCTCGTGTGTAAAATGAGAGTATTGAACTCAATGACCGCTTCCCATTACAAGCAGGACCTATAAGAAAATTTCTGTACAACAAAGGGATTTGCGATTGCCACTCATTTCTGACATTTCTGAAATGCTCTGTGGTCCTAGTTTGGATTACTTTAGGGCTATTTAGATACCTTCCAAGAGGAGGTCTGTTTGGCAAACAGGAGGAGGGCCTCTGAGTCTCTAGGATGTGGGCCAGCATCTGTGGAGGGCTGGGATGAGACCCAGGGACATGGCTGTGATCAAGCTCAAGCAGCCCGCCCCTTTCCCTGCATCAGCTCTGCCAAGCTCTGCACTGCTGGGATTCACAATGCTCCCAGACTATGTCTTTTTAGTGACTGCCTCCTTTATGGGCTCTGTGAAATGTGACTTGCATTGGCAAATAGTACTGGCTATTTTCACCAGGCTCTGATTTTTTGCAGTCCCCACTCCAGGGTGACTCTCACTCTGTCCAGAAGCTTTGTTTTCTACCTTTCCAAAGGTACCTTTTGTTATCACAGTAAGGATGGGAGGCCAGCTGGGCCACTGGGGCAAGAAAGCTGCAGCCTTAAGCCCGTAGCCTCAGGGATGACACCTGACCTTTCCCTTGAGCTAAGGATGCCTGCAGGAAGCATATAAATGCACAGAGAAACAGGGCTTCCTAATCAGTTTCTGAGTTTACTTTTCCTTTCTTATTTGTGCAAGCCTTAAAGCCTGGTTGAGGAACCTCTGACACCTGTGCAGAGGGGGCTGCTCTTCTCCCCATCTTCCCCATATCTGCAGACCTTTTCACATCACCCGCCCAATGAGAGCGTTTGCTCCCTCCCTCCCCTGTCTGGGGTAAGGCGATGGCTCACACCCAGTGTGAGGTTGCAGTTTGGGAACTCAGTCTCTAAAAGGTTCACCATCACTGCCTTAGAGGATCCAGAGCAGAAAGGAACTTCAGAAATACATTCAATTCTCTCGTGTAACAGACAAGCAAACTGAGGCCCAACGAGGGCAAGACATTTGCCCCTGGCATCACAGGTAAGTAAGTAGCAGAGCCAAAATTTGCCCCAAAATCCACTGTCTGGTAGAGTAAAGAGAGAGCAAAGTAGAAACCAGCAAACATTTGCAAAATTCAAGGTATTCCTGGGTATCCTTCCCTCAGTCACTATGGATGTGTTTCCTAAGTTCTATGTATTGTTCCCTTCAAAGAATCTGATGTGACAGGCCAGGATGCAGAGATTTAAAATTGCCTGAGGTCTGAGGAACAGAGAACATCAAAAGGAATCTGGTAATACAGTGAGGTAGGCATAGCAATGGAGCTGTGGGGGCAGAAAGCCTGCAGATATGAAGACTTCCAGACCTATTTTGCTAAACTGTGCCTTATGCTGTAGTAAGACACATAGTAGGCACTTTATAAAAAGGCACCCCATGAAAAAGGGGAGTGTGTAGTGTTCAGGGAAAGCTAGTTCCTCTGGGGTAAGGGCTTGCTGACGCTTTGGTGTCTGCCTACCACCCAGTTCTCACCTGTGGCTCCAACAGTGGCCACACTCCCATAAAGCATCTCAGCAGACTGGCTAAACCAGGATAACCAACAAGCCTCAGACATGCAAGCACGGGAGAAGCTTCTCAGGCACATGAGGATACTAGGTTCAACAGTCTTGAAGGTGGCAGAAGCAGCATTGTGGAATGCTGTGGAATGCTGAGAGCTTGGTAAGACATGGAAGACACCAAAGTCATCCACCGTATCCCAGGCCATCACCGGTCATCCCAGCTTTGGTCCTGCCATTGGACTCTGGAAGAGAGAGGGAGGCTGATGATTCTGTGCAACTCTGCCTTGTTGCAGTCCAATTTATGCAAGTCAAAAGACCTCACCCAGTGATATTTTGACACTCTTCTAATATGAAGGACAATAAAGAGGCCCTTGATAAATGATTATTGACTAGGGAGCAGCTGGGTAGCTCAGGGTATTAAGAGCCAGGCCCAGAGAGAGGAGATCCTGGACTCAAGTCTGGCCTCAGATACTTCCGAGCTGTGTGGTCCTGGGAAAGTCACTTAATGCCCATTGCCAAGCCCTCACCACTCTTCTGCCTTATAATCAATAAGCAGTACTATTCTAAGACTGAAGGGAAGGGTTTCAAAATAAATAAATGATTATTGATTAATTGATTAATTGAAAATATGGTCAAGAGAGTCAGGGTTTTTTGGGCAGATGTGATTCCATGACTATTTGGTATCAGTACCTGGGTTGTTTTTCCTTTATGTCCTTCTTTTTGTTCCCCTCTATTCTACGAGTCCCTGAGGAAGTCCTGTGCTCCAAGGCAGCTAGATGGAGCAGTGGATCAAGCAGTAGTCCCGTCTCAGGAAGACCTGAGTTCAAATGTGGCCTCAGACCCTTACTAGCTGTGTGACCCTGGTCCAGGAACTTAACCCCTAACTGCCTCAGTTTCCTCAACTGCAAAATGGAGATAATAACAACACTTACCTTGCAGGATTGTTGTGAGGATCACAGGCAATATTTGTTAAAGTGCTTAACACTTAAGTCATAATGGGTATTCTTTAAATATTTATTCTCTTCCCTCAGTCTTGGGAAGGGGATGTTGTTGAAACCCCACATAGAAAGATGTGGGTAATGACATTTCAAGGCAAGCAAAAGCTTCATTCTTGACACCTTCTGAGGCCTTCTTTCTTGCTTAGTGCATGTCTAAAACAAAGGTCAAGGGAGCTTGACAATCACTGAGTCAGTAAAGACTACATCCCTGACAATGCCTAAAAATCTATCCCCCTTCCCTAGAGCTGGTTGAGTTCAAAGAATCTAATGCTTTCCTCATGGCCAGCAGAGCAAACCAGATGATAAGCTCAGGCCTAGGAGGAGAGGGAATTACTAAAGGTCACAAAACAAATTAGAGCACCAACTCAATTCTTTATTGCTTTCTCTAAAATATGTGGGATCGCAACATTTTAGAATGGCAATGCAACTCCAAGATCATCTAGTCTAGAAACTCGTAACTTTTTGTGGGTCATGGACCCTTTTGACAGGATGGTGAAGCCTATAGGCTCCTTCTCAGAGAAATGCTTTTTTTTTTAACGTTATTTTATTTGGTCATTTCCAAACATTATTCATTAGAAACAAAGATCATTTTCTTTTCCTCCCCCCCCACCCCCTGTAGCCGACTCATGATTCCACTGGGTATCACATGTGTTCTTGATTCGAACCCATTTCCGTGTTGTCGGTATTTGCATCAGAGTGTTCATTTAGAGTCTCTCCTCTGTCATGTCCCCTCAACCCCTGTAGTCAAGCAGTTGCTTTTCCTTGGTGTTTTTACTCCCACAGTTTGTCCTCTGCTTGTGGATAGTATTTTTTCTCCTAGATCCCTGCAGAATGTTCAGGGACATTGCATTGACACTAATGGAAAAATGCTTTTAAATACACAAAATAAAACACACAAGATTACAAAGAAACCATTTAGATTTGAAATACATGTGTCAAACCAGCTTTAAAGACATTCATGGATCCTAAGTTAAGAACTCCAGATCTAGTTTAATTCTAATTTGATAGTTGATGAAACTGAGGCCCAGTGACATCAGCTGACAAGAGATAATGACAGGCAATGACAGGTGCCTCTCTAGTGGAGCAGAACCCAGAAATTCATAGAGCAGCTACTTCTTGCCTTCCTCCCACTGGTCACCAAACACACTGCACTGCTGCTTGTATATGCCATACATTTTCTTTACAAGTAAGAACCTCATGATTTAGGTCCTATCTAATTGTGAATTCTGCATTAAGCCCACTGTCTATCACTGCTGGCATAATTAAACTTAATGTACTTTTAATGATGTCTTCTTAACTCGTGCATTCAAATGCGATTAGACCCAAATGCAGACTGGCCCCCATCAGGCCAGCTTTGGCCCCTTTCCTGATGAGAAAATAGGAATCGGTTTGGATTTCAAGGTTGGCAAGTGGGACTCGCAGGCAAAGGATGCTTGTCACATCCGTCAAGCTGAGTCACTAAAGCAGTGGTCCTTTCATGGTCAAGGGTGTCCCTCCTGACCCCTAGCTCTGAGGGAGAACAGGGCACTGTCCAGCAGTGCAGGGAGCAAGGTCTGCGTTGGCCAGTGATAGGGATCATTCTCTGTCCAAGGCTCAAGCCAAACGTTACTTCCTTCCAGGAAGACTTCTTCGTCTCTATGTACCCACCATCACCAACTGAAAGGGATCTTTTCCTCCTTGGGCCACCCAGAGTATAATACTTTGCATTTCTATCATGTTCTGTTTATGTAAAACCTAAGGGAAATCTCAAATCAGGCTTCAAATTCTTTTGAAAAAAATGTTTTTTCAGGTTATTCTTTATATTCTTTCAACCTTTAGAAGAGATCTTATTTGAGGGGTATAGCTTATAGCTGGAAGGTTCCCCGTGTTCATTTCAATGTAGGAGCCTGCTATGCCTTTCTCACATAGCCCTTTTTGACTGGGAATTGGCTCTCCAATTATTTATGGAATCATAACATTGTAGGTCTGGAAGGGATGTCTGAGGAGAATAGATTGTGTTTATTTACACAGAGATTTAAGGCTTGCTAAGGCTTTGCCCGCCATTATAATCCTCAAGTTTCAAGTGAGGAAAGTAAGGCAGGCTGCTCTGCAAAGTTAAGTTTCTTACCCAAAAATGTGTTTGAGGTAAGATTCAAAGCCAAGTGTTCTGACTCCAAAGCTGGCAAGCTTTAAACTAGCCCTATACTACCTCCCAAGGTAGAATCTAGGCTATCAGCACCAGAAAGAGCCTTAAAGAGAATCTAGCCCAAGCCATTAATCTTGTAAAGGAGGAGAGGAGAGAACAGGACAGGGCAGGGCAGGAGAGGGAGCCTCATGAAGGAAATTCAGACCATCTTGAAGGAGTGAGTACAATAGAGTTAGAATAGAACAGAGTAGAAGAGAATAAAGATGAAGATGGGGGGAGAGGCAGCACTCTAGATGGCGTATTATATAATTGGAATGGGGAAAGACTTTAGAGATCATAGAATCCAACCTGCCAATTTCACAAATGAAAACACTGAGCCCAGAGGGGACAAATGATTTAGACAGGGTCACACAGAGCCAAAAGTCAAGTCTACATCTTCTATCTACAAATTCCGTGCTTCTTCTACTATACCACATTGAAACAAAGCAAAATTTTGGTTAATAGCCCCATCTCTATAAAGTATGACATATATGGTGGGTAGTATTGTGAAATGAATCTGCAAAAGGAGATTGATGCTCAGGCTGGGGGGGAAGGGGTAACCTTGGATGCCAGGCTAAGGAATTTGAGTTCTATTTTGTATGCGATGTGAAAAGATGCTGAAGTTTACTGAGTAGGGGAGTAAGGGGCTCAGAATTGTGCATTAGAGAGGGAATCTGGGTAGCTCAATGGATTGAGAGCCAGACCTAGAGACAGGAGATCCTAGGTTCAAGTCTGACATCAGACACTTCCTAGCTGTGTGACCCTGGGCAAGTCACTTAACCCCCATTGACTAGCCCTCACCACTCTTCTGCCTTAGAACCAATACACAGTAATCATTCCAAGACAGAAGGTAAGGGTTTAAAATAATTGTGCATTAGAAAAAATTTCTCTGGCAATGTGAGCAAGGCAGACCAGAGAGGAGAGTCAGATAACACAAGTAAAAATGATATAGATTACACCTGAAGAAGTTTTTCATCTCTGCCATTACCAAGAAATATTTATTAAGTATCTAGCAGGTACAAGAATTTCTCTTGGGACACAAGTGATATAAGGCACAGCCTCTACCCCATAGGTTCCATTTGCTTATTGTTTCTCCAATAGTTGTGTCATATGAATTTAGAGTTTTTACCTAAAAGTGTCTTATTGGTTAAAAATGGGCCATAACTTTTCCCTAAAGCAAGTATATAAGAAACCTGAGTGCATTCTACAACTAGTATTATTGTGCAAGTGTGCTTTTTTGCTTTCAAGAGCGCTCATTTTAGCGATCACAAAATGCTGTGAGGTCAGTAGGAGCTTGATTACCATTTTACTGATGAGAAAACTAAGGCTCAGAGAAGTCTCTTGAAGACAAGGATCACGTCTGATCTCTAGCTCCCAGCATCACAGGAGATGAGAGAGTACGAGCATTTATCAAGCACCCAGTATGTGCTGCTGGGCTAAATGTTTTCTAGATATTGTCTCCTTTCATCCTCACAACCATTTTGGTAGGCAAGTATTATTATTATTCCTATTTTACAATTGCAAAAAATAAAACCAAAAAAAAAAGTTAAGTGACTTGCTCAAGGCCACACAGCTAGTGTCTGAGACTGGACTTGAATTCCAATCTTCCAGGCTCCAGGTCTAACACTATCCACTGTACCACCTAGTTTATCCTGAAAACATACCACTCTAATTACTCACATTTTTATGTAAAAAGTATATTCAAAGTATGCAGTGCTCTTTCTTTACCGAAACTCTGTGAAGTCATTCATGGAAATATTATAATCTCTATTTTATAGTTGGAGAAATGAAGGCACAATCTGGTCAGGTGATGTATCTAAATAGCTAAAAAGTGTCCAGAGGACAGAGCTAAAATGGCAGAGGAGGGACCCATCTGATTTCTTCCAAATTACCCTCCAAAAACCAACAATATAATGCTTCAAAACAAATTCTGGAGCAGCATAACTCCCAAGGTGAAGTAATTTTTTAGCCCAAAACAATTTAGAAGGCCAGCAGGAGAGATCTAGTACACCAGGGTGGAAGTGGAGAATAGCATGCCAGGACAGGCCCCTCCAAGGCAACAGACTTTGGGCACAACTGAAAGAGCAGTCAAGGCTTCCAGAACTCTTAAGACAGAATCAGCTTCTCAGAAAGAGATTGCAAGGGTCCCTTTGCTGGCTCCGGGAGCAAGACCCTTGTTGCATTGCCCACACACAGAATCGGGTCACAGTCTTGGGGCCCATTAAAGCATTGTGAGAAGGTACACCAGCATATACCAGCACTTGCAGCACAGGGAAGGAGGGGACTCAAGTCACAGTTTCAAGGGGTCAAAGAGTGCTTGGTCACAGACCAGAGCACACAGGTCAGAAGAATATTAAACACACTTTTCCTTACATCATATCACCTTGGAAGACTGAAAGCAGATAGATCCCCAGAGCCAGCTCTGAAGCTTGAAACAGTGCTCCCTTCATCACAGTTATAGAGCCTAACTTAAACAGTTTTTTAAACTAAAAGAAAAAGGCAAGAAAATGAGCAAACAACAACCAAAAAAAAAAGAAACTCAACAGAGAAAGTTATTTTGGTGACAGGGAAGACAAACTCAGAAGAGAGCAACAAAGTCAATACTGCTATATCCAGAGCCTCCCCCCAAAATATGAATTGCTCTCAAGCCCAAAAATAATTAATAGAAGAGTTCAAAAAGGAGCTTAAAAATAAAATAAGAGAGAGAAGAAAATTAGGTAAATAAATGAGAGCAATATAGGAAAATCATGAAAAAAAGAGTAAATAACTTTGTAAAAGAAGCACAAAAAATGCTGAAGAAAATAATATCTTAAAAAACAGATTAGGACAATTGGTAAAAGAGGTACAACCAACCAAAGAAGAAAGGAACTTCTTAAAAATCAGAATTGGCCAACTGGAAAAAGATATATAAAAATGTACTTAAGAGGAAATTTTCTTGAAAGACAGACTTGGCCCTTTGGAAAAAAAGGTACATAAATTCACTGAGAAGAACTCTTTACAAAGGAGAATTGGCCAATTGGAAAAGGAGATACAAAACTCACTCAATAAAATCATCCTTAAAAATTAGAATTCAGCTGAAAGAGAAAAAACAAACTGGGAAAAAATTTATGAAAAATTTCTCTGATAATGTCTACTTTCTCAAAACTATAGAAATTGCTCTTCATTAGAGAAATGCTAATTAAAACAACTCAGGTACCATCTTACACTTATTAGATTGGCCAATATGATAGTAAAAGAAAGTGATAAATCTTGGAAAGGATGTGGCAAAATTAGGACACTAATGCATTGTTGGTGGAGGTGTGAATTGATCCAAGCTTTCTAGAAGACAACTTGGAACTATGCCCAAAGGGCCATAAAATTGTGCATACCCTTTGATCCTGTAATACCACTGTTGTGTCTGTATCCCAAAGATATATAAAAAAGGGAAAAGGACCTACTTATACAAAATATTTATAGCAGCTCTTTTTGTGGTGGCAAAGAATTGGAAATCGAGGAGATATCCATCCATTGCGGAATACTAAATAAATTGTGATATATGTTGGTGAGGGAATACAATTCTGCTTTATGAAATGATGAGCAAGATGATTTCAGAAAGAGCTGGAAAGATCTGCAGAAATGATGCACAAATATTGTATGATGATCAACTGTAAAAACTTGGCTACTCTCAGGAATGCAATAATCTAGGACAGCATTGGCAAAGATGTGGCATGTGTGCGGAGCCAGCACTCAGAGAGCTGCTCTGTTCCCCCTCTTCCCAGCACCCAAGGACATTTTTTGCATGTCCTGCCCCTCTGCCCAGCCACCCAAAGTGAGCACTTCCTCTCTCCACTCTCTGGAGTAATGCAGAGGGCTCACAGTCAGCTTAAACTTGCAGTTTGGGCACCCAAATTTGAAAACCTTCACCAACACTGATCTAGGATAATTCCCAAAGACTTATGACAAGGAATACTATTACCCATCAGAGAAAGAACTGAGTCAGATTGATGCAGATCAAAACATATTATCTTTCACATCAGTGTATTTATGGTTTTATTTGGAGGTTTTGGTTTTATATGAGTGTGCTTCTACAATAATGACCAATATGGAAGTGTGTTTTTCATGATAATACATATATAGCCCAGAAAATAAAATTAGAATTGGGCAAGTAGAATCCAATGACTCCATGAGACATCAAGAAAAAATCAAAGTCAAAAGAATGAAAAAATAGAAAAAAATATGAAAACATAGGGAAAACAACTGACAAGAAAAATAAATTCACAAGTGATCACTTAAAAATTACTGAACTGCCTGAAAACCACAATCAAAACAAGAGCTTAGACATCATCTTTCAAGAAATCAAGGAAAACTACCTTGATATTCTAAAACCAGAAGACAAAATAAAAATGGATAGAATCTACCAATTACCTACTGAAAGATATCCCCAAAGGATAACTCTCAGGAATATTACAACCAAATTCCAAAATTCCCAGGTCAAGGAGAAAATATTGCAAGCAGCCACCAAAAAGAAATCATTCATATATCAATGGAGCCACAGTTAGGATAACACAAGATTTAGCAGCTTCTACATTAACGGGGCAGAGGATCTGGAATATGATATTCCAGAGGGCAAAAGAATCACTTACTCAGCAAAACTGAGCTTAAATTTTACAGGAGGAAAAATATAGAGGTCTTTCGAACATTCCTATGAAAAGGTTAGAGGTTAACAGAAAATTTGACTCTCAAATATGACTCGAGGGAATCATAAAAAGGTAGACAGGAAAGAGAAATCAAAAGTCATTCAATAAAGTTAAATTGTATATATCCCTACAAGGGGAGATGATTCTTGTAATGGTAAAGAACTTTGCCATTATTAGTGCAATTAGAAGGAGTATACATAGGCAGAGGGGTGGAGGTGTGAGTTGAATAAGATGGGATGATTTAAAAAATTAAATTAAATTAAGGCATGAGAAAGAATAATGCATTGGGAGGAGGAGGAAAGGGAAAATTGAATGGGTAAGTTACTGCACGAAAAGAGGCATGAAAGAATAATCACAGTGGAGGGAAAGATGGGGAAGGTGGAGAAGAGGGCATGTGAATTCTACTCTAATAAGAATTGGCTCAATAAGGGAAGAAGATACACAATCAATTGGATATAGAGAAAGTTATCTTACCCTGCAGGAAAGTAGAAAGAGAAAGAGATAACAGACGCTGGGTAAGGTGGCTAGAAAAGAGAGTAAAATGGGGGAGGCAGTGGTCAGAAACTAAACAGGAGTAAATAGGATAGAAAGTAATACACAATAATCATAATGGTGCAAAAATTTTTTACAAGTCTCTCTAATAAAGGCCTCATTCCTCAAAAACAAAGAGAAATGTGTTGAATATAAAAGAATACAAGTCATTCCCCAACTGATAAATGGTCAAAGGATATGAACAAAATAATTAAAGTTCTCTATAGTCTTAAAAAATGCTCTAAATCACAATTATTTAAAGAAATGAAAATTAAAACAATGCTATCCTATCAGATTGGCTATTATGACAGAAAACCAAAGTGGCAAAACTTGAAGGGCATATAGGAAAGCTGGGACACAAATGCATTGTTGGGGGGAGTTTGGGAATGGTTCAGTCATTCAGAACAATTTGCACCTATGCCCAAAGTCCATACTCTTTGACCCAGCAATACCATTACTAGGTTTGTATCCTAAAGAGATAAAAGGGGTGGGGCGGGGTGGGGGGTGGACCTACATGTACAAAAATATTTAAGGCAATTCTTTTTTTTTAATTTTATTTAGTCAATTTAGAACATTATTCCTTGGTTACAAGAATCATATTCTATCCCTCCCTCCTCTCCTCCCACCCCTCCTAGAGCCAAGGTGCAATTCCACTGGGTATTACATTTGCCCTTGATCAGAACTTATTTCCATGTTGTTGATGTTTGCACTAGGATGATCATTTGGGGTGTATATCCCCAATCATATCCCCCTTGACCCATGTAGTCAAGCAGTTGTTTTTCTACTGTGTTTCTACTCTCACAGTTTTTCATCTGAATATAGACAGTGTTCTTTTTCATAGATCCCTCCAAGTCGTTCAGGATCACTACATTGCCATTAATGGAGGAGTCCATTACATTCAATTGTACCACAGAGTATCAGTCTCTGGGTACAATGTTCTCCTGGTTCTGCTCCTTTCGCTCTGCATCACTTCCTGGAGGTTGTTCCAGTTCCCATGGAATTCCTCCACTTTATTATTCCTTTGAGCACAATAGTATTCCATCACCAACATATACCACAATTTGTTCAGCCATTCCCCAACTGAAGGGCATTCCCTCATTTTCCAATTTTTTTGCCACCACAAAGAGTGCAGCTATGAATATTCTTATACATGTATTTTTCCTTGTAATCTCTTTGGGGTACAAACCCAGCAGTTCTGTGGCTGGATCAAAGGGCAGACAGTCTTTTATCGCCCTTTGGACATAGTTCCAAATTGCCCTCCAGAATGGTTGGATCAATTCACAACTCCACTAGCAATGCATTAATGTCCCGACTTTGTCACATCCCCTCCAGCATTCATTACTTTCCGTTGTAAAGCAACTCTTTTTAAGGTGGCAAAGATTTGGAAAGTGAGATGTTATCCAGCAATTGAGGAATGGCTGAGTTAGTTATATTATATGATTGTAATGGAATACTGTTATATATAAGATATAACAAGCAGGAGGAACTCAGAAAAACTTGAAAAGACTTCTACAAACTGAAGCAGAGTGAAATAAACAGAACCAAGAGAACAATGACAGAAATACTTTACAGTGAACAACTGTGAATAACAGCTGTTCTCAGCAATATAGTAATCTGAAACTATTCCAAAGAACTCCTAGAAAAAATGCCATCTACTTCCAGAGAAAAAGAAATGAGTCTGAATACAAACCAAAGCAAACTTATTTTTTACTTTCTTTTTTTTTTCTATTTGAGTTTCCTTTCACAAAAGAATTAATATGGAAAAACATGTTTTACATGATTGCACATGTAAAATTACATGATATTGCTTACCATCTCAAGAGGGGGGAGGAATTGGTGGAGGAGGGGAAGAAGGAGAGAGAGAACTTGAGGCTAAATATAAAATGTTGGGAAAATAGTTAAATATAAAATAGTAAACCTGTCAGATCTATGGGAAAGAAAAGAATTTAAGACCAAGCTAGAAAGAGAGAATATCACAAAATGTAAAATGAATAATTTTGATTACATTAAATTATAAAAGTTTTGTACAAATAAAACCAAAGCAACCAAAATTAGAAGGGAAGCAACAAATTGGGGGAAAAAATCTTTATAACAAAAACCTCTGACAAAGGTCTAATTTCTCAAATATATAAGGAATTAAATGAATTGTACAAAAAAAATCAAGCCCAATTGATAAATGGGCAAGGGACATGAATAAGCAGTTTTCAGATAAAAAAATCAAAACTACCAACAAGCACAAGAAAAAGTGTTCTAAATCTCTTATAATTAGAGAAATGCAAATCAAAACAACTCTAAGGTACCACTTCATACCTAAGAGACTGGTTAATAGGACAGCAAAGGAAAGTAATGAATATTGGATAGGATGTGACAAAATTGGGAGACTAATGGTGGAGTTGTGAATTGATCCAACTATTCTGGAAAGCAATTTGGAACTATGCCCAAAGGGCTTTAAATGACTGCCTGCCCTTTGACCCAGCCATACCAATGCTGGGTCTGTACCCCAAGAGATAATAAGGAAGAAGACTTATACGGGAATATTTATAGCTGCACTCTTTGTGGTGGCAAAAAATTGGAAAATGAGGGGATACCCTTCAATTGGGGAATGGTTGAACAAATTGTGCTATCTGTTGGTGATGGAATACTATTGTGCTCAAAGGAATAACAAATTGTAGGAATTCCATGTGAACTGGAAGAACCTCCAGGAATTGATGCAAAGTGAAAGGAGCAGAACAAGGAGAACATTGTACACAGAGACTGATACACTGTGGTACAATCAAATGTAATAGACTTCTCTACTAGCAGCAATGCAATGACCCAAGACAATTCTGAGGGACTTATGAGAAAGAATGCTATCCACATCCAGAGAAAGAACTGTGGGAGTAGAAACACAGAAGAAAAAAACATTTCCTTGATCACATGGTTCAATGGGGATATGATTGAGGACTTAGATTCTAAACAATCACTCTATTGCAAATATTAGTAACATGGAAATAGGTCTTGATCAATGACACATGTAAAACCCAGTGGAATTGCTTCTTGGCTACAGGAGAGGAGGGAAAGAAACAAATCATGTAACCATGGAAAAATATTCGAAATTATTTCATTAAATAAATGATTAAAAAAACAAAAATAAATAAATAAAATGTTGGAAAAAAGTTTTTACATGTAATTGGGGGAAAATAAAATTTAACACAGGAAAATAAAGGAAAGTGTAAAAGCCAGATTTGCTTGTTTCTTGACTGCAAGTCCAAAACTAGTTTTTTACACATACTACCTCCAAGTTCTGCTCATGGTGGCCACTTAATAAATATCTGCTATATCAAAGGTATAACATAGCAGTCAGAATTCTAACCCAGATCTCTTCAATTAAAATGGGGGTGGTAGGGTTAGGTAAGGAGGAATGGAGAAGGGGCAAGGCTTCCACAATAAATGACAATTATTCCTAGTTTACCATTACCATAATTATAAATACCAAAATTACCATAACATATCACAATATACGTAATTACCATTCTGGGAATGGACAGTTATTAGAATCCAGGTTTCCTTGCTCTTTGTGAAACCTCTTCCAACTAAACCATGCTTTTGGTGTCCCATCCAAATATCAACCCAGCCACCCAAGTTTAGCTCAGGAAAATATGCTGTTTTATCACTTGACATAAACTTTGGCACGTCATGAAGAGACAATATGGTGGAGAACATAAGACTCTGCACCAGGAGTTGGGAAGAGCTGGGTTCATCCTGCTCAATTTACTAGCTGTGTGATCTAGGACAATACACTCAGCCTCTCTGTCCTCAATTTCTACATTAGTAAAATGAGAGTTTAGACCACAATGCATCTATGATCCCTTTCAACCTGAAATCGATGGTCTTCCCTCATTCACTTTTTCATAGCAGTAGCCTCTGACCCAAAGTGTCCCCTTTATAATGGACCACTTTCCTTTTTACCATTTGAAACACACTGAATCTCAACACCAGCAGGTTCTCTAAGAAATCATGAGGGGCAGTTAGGTGGCTGAGTGTATAGAAAGCCAGACTTGGAGATAGGAGGCCATGAGTTCAAATTTGACTCCAGACACTTCCCAGCTATGTGACCCTGGGCAAGTCACTTCACCCCCATTGCCTTGCCCAGGGTTCTTCTCTCTGGACATCTCTCTGGACTAGTTTTCCCACTGAGAAAATAAGACATCTGGATGAGATAATAACAAACATTCATAGAGTTCTTTTCAGTTTTGCAAAGTTGTTTTTTTTTTTAATATACATTTGTCCCAGCAACATGAATGGATGTCAAAGGTATGATCATCCCACATTCCCAACAGGAAAACTGAGGCTAACAGATTTTCCCATACCCATGATCTCACCAGTAGCATTAGTAACAGGATCTGAACCCAAGACTTATAACCATGTCTTTATACTTCCTATGGCATTCTATGTGCTTAGCACCATGCCTGGCACATAGTAAGTGCTACAAAAATCTTCGTTTTTGTTACTATAGTCTGAGTTTCATTCTAGCTCTCACCACAGCTGATGGAATCGGTTGCATTTTTTCTCTCCTCTGAACTCAAAGCAGATGTTTTTTTTTCTTTTCTTATGTACTTAAATTCTAATTTGCACCATAGATTACTGGGCATCTACTTCATCTGTACTTGCCAGACAGTGATTTTGCTGAGGGCTGGGCTCTCCTCTAATACTTTTTTGTATCTCCTCCAGTGTATAGCACAGGGTTTGCACATATTAGGTGCTTTAATAAATGCCTGTTCACTGAATTAACTGATGGCTGTTATCAATTCGTTTATTTATTTGCCTGTGAATTCTACATTGGGATTGGGGTGGTGATAGGTGCTAAAAATCTGAGACTTTTTGCTGCATTTCCCTTCATTTTTAGCATGTTTTTCTTTTCCTCATTTGTCCTCATTGCTGCCAGGAGAACCCTCGAGTGTCACAGCCCATCTTGGACCTTGAAGAGTCATCAGATCTTCGTGGCATCTTGCAAGTTAGTGTTCCCCTTTGCTGAAGGGTTAACCTCACTCATCTGAGCCTGAGAGGTATCTTCCAGGTCAGGGTCCCCTTTCACAGGCTGATGAAAAAGAAGCCATGGATTTGTCAGGGAAGGCAGGGGCAGCAAAGGAGAGAGAATGAAGGGTTTCTCCAAACTGGCTCTGTCATATTCATGCTCCCACTTGACCCCTGCTGGTCTTAAGCAAATTAGCCAATGATCTCGGAGGTTCAAGTTGAGGTAATTAATACCATTCCCTTACATGACACCGACGGCTCCTGATCTCATGGGGAGGTGCAGACACCAGAGGGAAAGATTTCAATACCCCTGACCCCCTCTGAGCCTTAAAGAAATAACTCCCTCAGCAGGGGGAGGCCTTCTATATGAGGAACCTGCCTATTACTGTGTCTGTAATCATCATAAATTGGTTCTATTATCACACAATGACAGGTTTCTCTCCTTCCTTCCATTTCTCCCTCCTTCTCCTTCTTTCCCTAAATAAATCCAGGCTTTGCAAAGCAATGTCCCCATGGGGCTCCTTAATGACCCTCGGATCTCCCTCCTTTGTCTCCCCCAAAGGTCCTGCTGGCTTCCAAGGGAGTTGGGAATAGTGTGGGCTGAAGTTAGTGTTCTTCTGTCTCTTTCCAGCTCCTGTAAGCATGAGGAAAGAGAAAGAAGAGGGAAAGGGAAAGGGAGAGGGAGAGGGAAGGAGAGGGAAGAGAGGAGGGAAAGATAGAAAGAAAAAGACTCAGACAGACAGAGAGGGAGGAAAGCAGGCAGGGAGAGAGAGAGAAGAGGAAGGAGAGGGAGGAGAGGAGGGAAAGATAGAAAGAAAAAGACTCAGACAGACAGAGAGGGAGGAAAGCAGGCAGGGAGAGAGAGAGGAGGAAGGAGAGGGAGGAGAGGAGGAAAAGATAGAAAGAAAAAGACTCAGACAGACAGAGAGGGAGGAAAGCAGGCAGGGAGAGAGAGAGAGGAGGAAGGAGAGGGAGGAGAGGAGGGAAAGATAGAAAGAAAAAGACTCAGACAGACAGAGAGGGAGGAAAGCAGGCAGGGAGAGAGAGAGGAGGAAGGAGAGGGAGGAGAGGAGGGAAAGATAGAAAGAAAAAGACTCAGACAGACAGAGAGGGAGGAAAGCAGGCAGGGAGAGAGAGAGAGGAGGAAGGAGAGGGAGGAGAGGAGGGAAAGATAGAAAGAAAAAGACTCAAAAAGACAGAGAGGGAGGGAAGCAGGGAGGGAGGGAGAGAGGAGGCAGCACAACTAGATGGGAGTTCTTGCTCACCAGCTGATTTCCTAGCATGAGTTCTGGAAATTAGTGACAACTACAACTGAATTATATACCAGGGTCACCTGCTTCCCACACCACCATCACCGTCCCTTTAAGTGGACAGTTCTGGGTCTTCTCTGGTGTAGATTATGGGGAACTAGAAGGGGCAAAGGATAGAGAACTGAACCTAGAATAAGGAAGATCATCTGAGTTCAAATCCAACCTCAATTAGTCACTAGATATATGACTCTGGTCAAGCCACTTAGCTTCTGTCTACCTCAGTTCCCCCATCTATAAGGTGGGCATAATAACTTTACCTTCTTCCCAAGGTTATTGTGAAGATCAAATTTAGATATTTGTAAATTATAAATTGCTTTGAAAACCTAAAAGTATCATATAAATATACAATTTATTCTTATAGATTAACCAATATCTCTGTTTTAAAAAACATTATTTCCTTCCCCAATTTTGTCAGGCTGTGTCTTGGGCCCTTTTCTGACTTCAGTAGTTCAGAAGAACACCAGACTTAGACACAGAATATCTGAGTTCAAATCCTTTCTCTGTTACATACCGTCTGTGTGTCCTTGGGCAAGTGGTCCACATCTTCCTCATTTGCAAAATAAGAAAATGGGACCAAATGATGGAGCAAGGTCCCAAACAGTTCTAAATCTTGGGATCCCACTATAACTCTAGAAAGTTGAATATATTTTCTAAACCATGGAATTTAGTACACAGAGAATCAACAGATTTCAAGATAACAATGATCTTACCATCTAGACAACCAACATTTTTATTTTGCAGATGAGAAAAAACTTGCCCAAAGATTCATAGGCAAAGTAGTCAGGATTCAAATCCAGAGCCTCCAAATTTAGCCTCCTTTCTACCCTTCCACAGGATGATATGCTTTTTGCCTCTTTTTCTCTGGAGGTTCTTTGTGTATATGTCCAGTTTGACTCCAGAAGAAACTTTGGATTCTTTGGAGGCAGATTTATCCTCAATAGAAGGAAGAATTTCCAAAGAACTAAAGTTGCCACACAATGGAATGGGCTGCCTTATGAGGTCATTCATGCCCTATTGCTAGGAACTGAATCATCACTTGTCAGGGATGACACATTTCTTGACCACCTATTGTGGACAAGGCCACTTACAGTCACAGAAGGTGGTACAAAGATAAATAAGGCAAAGTTCCTGCCCTCCAAGAGCTTCTAGTCTTCTTGGGGCATCTAAGTCATAATAACTCATTTAGTTGGATCTTTGATTTAAAAGCTGCTTTCTTCACAAAAACCTTTTAACATCAACATGGCAAGAATTACCATCCTTGTTCGGTGGATAGAAAAACTCAAAAAGATAAAATAATTTTCCTGAAGTCACATTGTTAGTAAAAGGGAGAGCTGCTATTAAACTAATATGTTTTTCCTGAACCCTTTCCCAGTGCTTTTTCCATCACATTACAGTAGGATAATCCACATTCCAAACAGGAGAAATTGCATGAGAAAAGTCACTGATCTGTTTGCATCCTTTGAATCAGCAGTTTGACTGTTGGGCATATATCCCCAATGGGATCAAGATGGAAAAAGAGACCCAGGTTATATATACCAAAATATTTTAGCATCCTTTAGTAGGTGTTTAATAGCTGTGTTTTTGCTGAATGAATGAATGAATGAAAATTTTGTGATATCATTGAATGGGAAACAAAATAGTTGCCCATCAATTGTTGGTGTTCAGTTATTTTTAGTTGTGGCTGATTCTTCATGAACCCATTTGGACATTTTTTGGCAAAGATTCTGGAATGGTTTACCCAGGGTTACACAGCTAGAAAGAGTCTCAGGCCAAATTGGAACTCAGGAAGAAGAGTTCTCCTGGTTTCTGGCCGGGATCTCCATCCACTAAGACACCTAGTTTCCCTTGTCCATCAATTAGGGCATGACTTAAAAAAAACTGTCACATATGAATGCAACAGTGCTATTGTTCTATGAGAGACAACCTGCTAGAATGAATAGAGAACTGTCTCTGTCTTTCAGGAAATCAGGAAGACCTAATTTCAAGTCCCATCTCTGACATATAATAACAATGGAGCTCTGGTCTAATCACTTGCCTTTTCTGTTCTCAGGTAACTCAAATTCTCTAAGTTGCAGAACTGTTGCCCATCTGCATTAACAGAGTATTTCCTCACTAAGCATTCGTTACCCCAAGAAAATGACTACACCAAAAACCTAAATAATTACATTGTAAAAAATGATAAATATGGGGGCAGCTGGTGGCTCAGTGTATTGAGAGCCAGGCCCAGAGATGGGAGGTCCTGGGTTCAAATCTGGACTCAGACACTTCCCAGCTGTGTGACCTTGGGCAAGTCACTTAACCCCCATTGCCTAGCCCTGACCACTCTTCTGCCTTGGAACCAGTACACAGTATTAATTCTAAGATGGAAGGTAAGGATTTTTTTAATGATAAATATGAGGAATTAATAGAAACATGAATACTTTTATGGACTTATGTAGAGCAAAGATAATAGAAGTAGGAGATCTTATGATAATGAAATACATTAAAAGGCAACTGAACTCAGATGAATTAAAACTTCCAGTATTAGTTTTCTAGAATAAAAACATGTTTCCCTCCTCATAGTAGTTAGGGGTTCAGGATGGGGACTGGAAGGAGTAAAATGGGTTAAGAACAATGTGTGCGAAGACTTCCGGTTAAGATGGCGGCTTAGAGAAAGCTGAAGTTCAGATCTCCGGAAAACCCTTCCCGACCGATCTCAAACTAGAAGCTCCTAAGGCGCCGAAATTCAAAACGATCAACAGCACAGACCCTGGGAACCCTCCTCCTGGACCTGGACCCGGTTCAAAAGGTACGGCTCCCCTTAAAAGCCAGAACCCGAGATCCCTCGGACCTCAGGGGTAGGAGCGCAGAGTCCAAGGCTCCCGGAAGCTGCAGCCGCGCCGGGCTCAGAGAGCAGGGTCTGAGGAACAACAACCCTCAGGGTCTTCTACCCAAGTCCCAGTCCGGGTGAAAGTTACTGCCTGGGGCTTCCGCTGCAAAGAGCCGGTCGGTCAAAGAGCCGGTCGGTCCAGGTGAAAGTTACTGCCTGGGGCCTCCGCTGCAAAGAGCCTGTCGGTCCCGGTGAAAGTTACTGCCTGGGGCTTCCGCTGCAGAGAGCTGGTCAAAACAACAGCAACCCTCAGGGCGGGCAAGACAGCCTCACGGGCTGGATCCTGCTATCCAAGTCTCAGTGAAAGTCTGTGCTCTCGGAGCTTGGGGAAGCGGCAGCCCATCCCCCCGCAGGCCGAGGAAACAGCCTCACGGCCAGGGATTCTGAAGGCAACTTCCGGAAATCGAGCCAGGGGGAGAGTGTGGCCTCGTGGTCTGACCCTTCCATTCCAGTTCCAGTGAGGCATATTCAGTTTAACCCAGGGAACGCTCATAGAACCAACATCTGCCCAGGACTAAAGCCTCGGATCACCAGAGATAAGAAAAGCTAATCCTCCGCATTCAGAGATGACAAACTCCACAGAAGCACAGAAGCCCCAAAATACCAAGAAAAATAAGAAGAAAGGGGCGACTCTGGACACATTCTATGGAGCCAAAATACAAAATACAGAGCAGATAGAAGAAGATATACAAGAAAATTCTCCAAAATCTTCCAAAGGAAATAGAAACTCTCCACAAACCCATGAAGAATTTGAATCAGAAAGGACCAAAAAGATGGAAGCCCTCTGGGAGGAAAAGTGGGAAATGATGCAAAAGAAATTCACGCATCTACAAAACCAGTTTGACCAAACTGTAAAAGAAAACCAGGCTTTAAAGCAAGAACTAATAAAGCAAAGCCAAAACACCAAGAAATTAGAAGAGAACATAAAATATCTCACCGACAAGGTGATAGATCTGGAAAACAGGGGGAGAAGAGAAAATTTAAGAATAATTGGACTCCCAGAAAAGCCAGAAATAAACACCAAACTGGACATGGTGATACAAGATATAATCAAAGAAAATTGCCCAGAGATTCTAGAACAAGGGGGCAATACAGCCACTGACAGAGCTCACAGAACACCTTCTACACTAAACCCCCAAAAGACAACTCCCAGGAATGTAATTGCCAAATTCCAAAGCTATCAAACAAAAGAAAAAATCCTACAGGAAGCCAGAAAAAGACAATTTAGATATAAAGGAATGCCAATCAGGGTCACACAAGACCTTGCAAGTTCTACGCTGAATGATCGTAAGGCATGGAACATGATCTTCAGAAAGGCAAGAGAGCTGGGTCTCCAACCAAGAATCAGCTACCCAGCAAAACTGACTATATACTTCCAAGGGAAAGTATGGGCATTCAACAAAATAGAAGACTTCCAACTTTTTGCAAAGAAAAGACCAGAGCTCTGTGGAAAGTTTGATACCGAAAATCAAAGAGCAAGGAATACCTGAAAAGGTAAATATTAAGGAAAGGGGAAAAATGTTATCTTCTTTTACTCAAACTCTCTTCTATAAGGACTACATTTATATCAACCTATGTATACTAATATGTGGGGAAAATGTAATGTATAAATAGGGGGTAAAGAAAGACCAAATAGAATAATGGTTCTCCCACAAAGATTCACAGGGGAAGGGGAGGGGAAGAAAACTCCTATAAGAAGGAGAGGAAGAGAGGGGGGGGGGGTTTACTTAAACCTCAATCTCAGGGAAATCAACTCTGAGAGGGAAAAACATCCAGATCCATTGGGATCTTGAATTCTATCTTACCCAACAAGGGTAAGGAGAAGGGAAAACCAAGGGGGGGAGGGGGAGAGGGAGAACAAAAAGGGAGGGAAAGAGAGGGGGGAGGGGGAGGGAACAAAAAGGGAGGGACTAAAAAGGGAAACATCAAGGGAGGGGACAAGGGGGACTGATTCAAAGTAAATCACTGGACTAAAAGGTAGAGCCGAAGAAGAAAAGGTTAGAATTAGGGAAGGCAATCAAAATGCCAGGGAGTCCACAAATGACAATCATAACTTTGAACGTGAATGGGATGAACTCACCCATAAAACGTAGACGAATAGCTGAATGGATTAGAATCCAAAACCCTACCATATGTTGTCTTCAAGAAACACACATGAGGCGGGTTGACACCCACAAGGTCAGAATTAAAGGATGGAGTAAGACCTTCTGGGCCTCAACTGATAGAAAGAAGGCAGGAGTGGTAATCATGATATCTGATAAAGCCAATGCAAAAATAGACCTGATCAAAAGGGATAGGGAAGGTAATTATATTTTGTTAAAAGGGACTCTAGACAATGAGGAAATATCATTAATCAACATGTATGCACCAAATAATATAGCACCCAAATTTCTAATGGAGAAACTAGGAGAATTGAAGGAAGAAATAGACAATAAAACCATACTAGTGGGAGACTTAAACCAACCATTATCAAATTTAGATAAATCAAATCAAAAAATAAATAAGAAAGAGGTAAAAGAAGTGAATGAAATCTTAGAAAAATTAGAATTAATAGACATATGGAGAAAAATAAATAGGGATAAAAAGGAATACACCTTCTTCTCAGCACCACATGGCACATTCACAAAAATTGACCATACATTAGGTCACAGAAACATAGCACACAAATGCAAAAAAGCAGAAATAATGAATGCAGCCTTCTCAGATCACAAGGCAATAAAAATAATGATTAGTAATGGTACATGGAAAACCAAATCTAAAACCAATTGGAAATTAAACAATATGATACTCCAAAACCGTTTAGCTAAAGAAGAAATCATAGAAACAATTAATAATTTCATCAAGGAAAATGACAATGGCGAAACATCCTTTCAAACCTTTTGGGATGCAGCCAAAGCGGTAATCAGAGGCAAATTCATATCCCTGAAAGCTCATATTAACAAACAAGGGAGAGCAGAGATCAATCAATTGGAAATGCAATTGAAAAAACTCGAAAGCGATCAAATTAAAAACCCCCAGCAGAAAACCAAATTAGAAATCCTAAAAATTAAGGGAGAAATTAATAAAATCGAAAGTGATAGAACTATTGATTTAATAAATAAGACAAGAAGCTGGTACTTTGAAAAAACAAACAAAATAGACAAAGTACTGGTCAATCTAATTAAAAAAAGGAAGGAAGAAAAGCAAATTCACAGCATTAAAGATGAAAAGGGGGACAGCACCTCCAATGAGGAGGAAATTAAGGCAATCATTAGAAATTACTTTGCCCAATTATATGGCAATAAATACACCAATTTAGGAGAAATGGATGAATATATACAAAAATACAAACTGCCTAGACTAACAGAAGAGGAAATAGAATTCTTAAATAATCCCATATCAGAAATTGAAATCCATCAAGCCATCAAAGAACTTCCTAAGAAAAAATCCCTAGGGCCTGATGGATTCACCTGTGAATTCTATCAAACATTCAGAGAACAGTTAACCCCAATACTATACAAACTATTTGACATAATAAGCAAAGAGGGAGTTCTACCAAACTCCTTTTATGACACAAACATGGTACTGATTCCAAAACCAGGCAGGTCAAAAACAGAGAAAGAAAACTATAGACCAATCTCCCTAATGAATATAGATGCAAAAATTTTAAATAGGATACTAGCAAAAAGACTCCAGCAAGTGATCAGAAGGATCATTCACCATGATCAAGTAGGATTCATACCAGGGATGCAGGGCTGGTTCAACATTAGGAAAACCATCCACATAATTGACCACATCAACAAGCAAACTAGCAAGAACCACATGATTATCTCAATAGATGCAGAAAAAGCCTTTGATAAAATACAACACCCATTCCTATTAAAAACACTAGAAAGCATAGGAATAGAAGGGTCATTCCTAAAAATAATAAACAGTATATATCTAAAACCAACAGCTAATATCATCTGCAATGGGGATAAACTAGATGCATTCCCAATAAGATCAGGAGTGAAACAAGGATGCCCATTATCACCTCTACTATTTGACATTGTACTAGAAACACTAGCAGTAGCAATTAGAGAAGATAAAGAAATTGAAGGCATCAGAATAGGCAAGGAGGAGACCAAGTTATCACTCTTTGCGGATGACATGATGGTCTACTTAAAGAATCCTAGAGATTCAACCAAAAAGCTAATTGAAATAATCAACAACTTTAGCAAAGTTGCAGGATACAAAATAAACCCACATAAATCATCAGCTTTTCTATATATCTCCAACACAGCTCAGCAGCAAGAACTAGAAAGAGAAATCCCATTCAAAATCACCTTAGACAAAATAAAATACCTAGGAATCTATCTCCCAAGACAAACACAGGAACTATATGAACACAACTACAAAACACTCGCCACACAACTAAAACTAGACTTGAACAATTGGAAAAACATTAACTGCTCATGGATAGGACGAGCCAATATAATAAAAATGACCATCCTACCCAAACTTATTTATCTATTTAGTGCCATACCCATTGAACTACCAAAATACTTCTTCACTGATTTAGAAAAAACCATAACAAAGTTCATTTGGAAGAACAAAAGATCAAGGATATCCAGGGAAATAATGAAAAAAAACACATATGATGGGGGCCTTGCAGTCCCAGACCTCAAACTATATTACAAAGCAGCAGTCATCAAAACAATTTGGTACTGGCTAAGAAACAGAAAGGAAGATCAGTGGAATAGACTGGGGGAAAACGACCTCAGCAAGACAGTATACGATAAACCCAAAGATCCCAGCTTTTGGGACAAAAATCCACTATTCGATAAAAACTGCTGGGAAAATTGGAAGACAGTGTGGGAGAGACTAGGAATAGATCAACACCTCACACCCTACACCAAGATAAATTCAAGATGGGTGAGTGACTTAAACATAAAGAAGGAAACCATAAGTAAATTGGGTAAACACAGAGTAGTGTACATGTCAGACCTTTGGGAGGGGAAAGGCTTTAAAACCAAGCAAGATATAGAAAGAATCACAAAATGTAAAATAAATAATTTTGACTACATCAAACTAAAAAGCTTTTGTACAAACAAAACCAATATAACTAAAATCAGAAGGGAAACAACAAATTGGGAAAAAATTTTCATAGAAACCTCTGACAAAGGTTTAATTACTCATATTTATAATGAGCTAAATCATTTGTACAAAAAATCAAGCCATTCTCCAATTGATAAATGGGCAAGGGAAATGGATAGGCAGTTCTCAGATAAAGAAATCAAAACTATTAACAGGCACATGAAGAAGTGTTCTACATCTCTTATAATCAGAGAGATGCAAATCAAAACAACTCTGAGGTATCACCTCACACCTAGCAGATTGGCTAACATAACAGCAAAGGAAAGTAATGAATGCTGGAGGGGATGTGGCAAAGTAGGGACATTAATTCATTGCTGGTGGAGTTGTGAACTGATCCAACCATTCTGGAGGGCAATTTGGAACTATGCCCAAAGGGCGACAAAAGAATATCTACCCTTTGACCCAGCCATAGCACTGCTGGGTCTGTACCCCAAAGAGATAATGGACACAAAGACTTGTACAAAAATATTCATAGCTGCGCTCTTTGTGGTGGCCCAAAACTGGAAAACGAGGGGATGCCCATCAATTGGGGAATGGCTGAGCAAACTGTGGTATATGTTGGTGATGGAATACTATTGTGCTCAAAGGAATAATAAAGTGGAGAAGTTCCATGGAGACTGGAACAACCTCCAGGAAGTGATGCAGAGCGAGAGGAGCAGAACCAGGAGAACATTGTACACAGAGACTAATACACTGTGGTATAATCGAACGTAATGGACTTCTCCATTAGGGGCGGTGTAATGTCCCTGAACAACTTTCAGGGATCCAGGAGAAAAAAAACACCATTCATAAGCAAAGGATAAACTATGGGAGTGGAAACACCGAGAAAAAGCAACTGCCTGAATACAGAGGTTGAGGGGACATGACAGAGGATAGACTTTAAATGAACACTCTAATGCAAATACTATCAACAAAGCAATGGGTTCAAATCAAGAAAACATCTAATGCCCAGTGGACTTACGCGTCGGCTATGGGGGGTGGGGGGGAGGAAAAGAAAACGATCTATGTCTTTAACGAATAATGCTTGGAAATGATCAAATAAAATATATTAATTTAAAAAAAAAAACAATGTGTGCAATTTGGTGGTTCATGGACAGAGTGCTGGGCCTAGAGTCAAGAACACTCCTCTTCCTGAGTTCAAATCCAGCCTCTGTCACTACTAGCTGTGTGACCCTGGGCAAGTTGCTTAACCCTATTTGCCTCAGGTTCCTCATCTGTCAAATGAGCTGGAGAAAGAAATGACAAACCACTCCAGTATCTTTGCCAAGAAAAACCCAGATGGGGTCACAAAAAGACAGACATGAATGCAAATTGTTAAAACAACAATAACAAAGAATGATTTACATGCTGTCAAGCATGGTGGTGATTTACATGTTATTCTTTGTTTAAAGAAATGGGTCCTTAAAGACCATTTATGTTGGAGAATGACTATGATGTAAAAGCAGGCAATAAAAAAATATCAAAGGGGGAAGGAAACTTATAGGCCATCAAATTCAACCACTTCATTTTACAGATGAGGAAAATGATTTAATCGGGGTCACTTGGCTTGTAAGTGTACTAGGGAGAATTTTAACCCAGGTTTTCTTGACTCCATGTTTGGAGACCTTTCTACAAAAAAAAATTTTTTTAATATATCAGACAAGTAAAACATACCATGTAGGCTATAGGAGCTCAGATGAGATCTATACTTAAGATCTATACTTAAGTGAAATCACTTAAGTATAGATTAATCAGGGAAGGCATCCTGGAGGAGATAGGTCTGGAGCTAAAGGACTTATAGCATATAGGGAGTTAGAAAAGAAGGCATGAAGAGAAACATGTGAGCAGTGGCCCATGACTAGAAAGCATCAGATTTATGCCAACATGGCTACAATACAAGGTTTCTTTGGGGTAATATGGAGTGGCAAACTCTTAGAGATCCCTGACAGTGAATCCCTTCAACAGCCTCCTCCTTGGTTGCTTATGCATTTGAATGCATCCAGTGATGCCCTTTCCACTTCTGAAACATTTTAATTTTCATGTCCCATCTAGCCATGTAACCTTTCCTTGGTTTGGGTTCTGCCATCCAGAGTCAAGAGCAAGTCTAATCCCTCTTCCTTGTAAGAACCTTTAAAAGACTTGGTTTCTCTTTCCTATCTACCTTTTTGACTCCTTCAAGTCTTGTATTTGAGAGTCAAATTTTCTGTTAACCTCTAACCTTTTCATAGGAATGTTTGAAAGACCTCTATATTTTTTCTCTTGTAAGATTAAGCTCAGTTTTGCTGAGTAAGTGATTCTTTTGCCCTCTGGAATATCATATTCCAGGTCCTCTGCCCCGTTAATGTAGAAGCTGCTAAGTCTTGTGTTATCCTAACTGTGGCTCTGTGATATTTGAATGAGTTTGGGTGGCTGCTTGCAATATTTTCTCCTTGACCTGGGAATTTTGGAATTTGGCTATGATATTCCTGAGAGTTATCCTTTGGGGATATCTTTCAGGAGGTGATTGGCGGATCTTTCAGTTTCTATTTTGTCCTCTGGTTTCAGAATATCAAGGTAGTTTCCTTGATGATTTCTTGAAAGATGATATCTAAGCTCTTGTTTTGATTGTGGCTTTCAGGGAGTCCAGTAATTTTTAAAATGATCTCTTGTGAATTTATTTTTCAGGTCAGTTGTTTCCCCATGAGATATTTCATGGGAAATAAGGCAGGAAAGGGGGGTTGGGGATGCCAAACTGAGAAGTGGAGGTGGAGCCAGGAGTTGAGAACCAAATCCCTGGACCAAAACATGTCACAGTTCTTTGCTGAAGAAGCAGGAGATCCTAGATCACGCACTTCAGTGACCATCCTCGTCCTGCTTCCTTCCTTTCCTTCCCCCAATTTCGTAATAAGATGAGAACAACACAAATGCTGGTTTCCATGGAGCTAAAGCCTTGTGTCTGGCACTGCCTGCACCCTCCTGACTCAAGGCCCACATATGCTTCCTGTCACTGCAAGGCCTGTGGGGCCGAGCTGGCTGGGGGAGTGATGGAGTGAGCTGACTCATTAAGTTGGAGGCGGGGGACACCCAGGCCACGCGGGTGCTGGCAGGCTGCCAGGAAACCCAAAAGGCGCAAGCAAACAGGAGACAGGTGAGAATGGGATGAAGGATTCACACCAAGAGCCCAGCCAATTCTGGGCATTTCCGTGTGGGCTGATCTCAATTCTCAGGGTCAGAGGACTCCCAAGTTGTTGGTTAGGAGAGATGCTGCTAACACCTGCCTCTAAGGTAAGGAGGCAGACGCAGTTCCGGCTGCTTTAGTGAGTCTTGGCTTTCTCCGGGGATTTCCTGATCCGCAGCCCACCGCCCGCTCCCCAGCCTCAGCTGCTAGTGCCTTCTCTCAAACACAGCTGCCTTTTATCTTCTCTATACTTATGTGTGGATTCCCTGATCAAATATATGGTCCTTGAGAGCAGAAAATATTTTGGTTTTTGTCCTTGTGCACCCAGGGACTAGCATAGTGCCTGGAACATAGTTGCTGTTTAATAATGTCTGCTGATTGATTGATGATGAAAGAACTGAGCATTTTTCTTTCACTCTATTCCAGTTCTCAGATATGGTCTGGGGATCATAAGTGATTGACAGGAATTCCTCAAGTGTTTTATAGGAAGGGCTGATTGTTGCTTTGTTGTGGTTTTTGAGTAATGGTAATAATAAAAGCTTACATTTCTAAAGAATTTTACAACTTAAAAAGCCCTTTCCTCACAACAATCTCCATGAAGTAGGCAGTAAAAGTATTATCCCTATTGTATAGATGAGAAAACTGAGGCTAACCCAAGTGAAAGAGGTTGGCTAAAGTTACATGGCCAATAAGTGGCAAATTCCTTCTGGTATGGTACTTCCCTAATTCTGCCTCTCTATATCAGTTGCCCACTTCTCGAGGTATGTATGACCCATTTGTGTGTACCAGTCAATTCTACAAACATCTTCCAAGTGCCTCTTGTCTACAATTAGCAAAAACCATCTCCAACCACAAGTAGCTTATACTGGACTGGGGAGATACAACATGAACAAAGATAAATATCATACAAGGAAAAGAGTGAAAGGGAAGAAGGAGAAATCATTGTCCCTGGAGGAAAAACTGGAAACCTCAAGAATGGAGGCAACACTAACAACTATGAGCAAATGGACTCAACTCATGGAGAAGGTAGTATCTGAGTTAAACTTTGATGAAGACAAAGAATCTGAAAGACAGAAAAAAAGGAGAGCAGACATTCCAGATACAAGCCATGGATTGTGTAAATGCAGGGAGATAGGAGTTAAATGCCAGAAGATGGAATCAGGTTTAACCCCAGAGCTAAAAAGGAACCACTGAATATTTTTTTGAGCATGGAAATGACCTTATGGAAAGGAAACCCCTTCCTCCCAGGATTGGGAACTTTCTGCTCCATGGAGCCATCTCATTAGTGACTCAGAACTAGGCGTTATAGGTCCTGGTGAGGAAAACTTTGATTGGTTCCTGAGATGTGGTAGACCAGCACAGAGGGAAAGGACATGACATGGAGAAGAAGGACTATAAAAATGAGATCATAGAGGAAGAGGGATTCTTCTCTGGAGGTCTTTGGCTGGGTGTTTTTCTGCAATTCTCTGGCGGTGGCTGGGGCAGAATATACTCTCATGGGCTGGTAAGATTAGGGTGGCAGGCTAGGAAATATTTTTTTTCTATTTCCTTCTCTCCTTATTTCTTTCTTAGACTATATTTATATTAAAATTAAATTGTTAAAAGCTACTATCATTCTCGTGACTTAAGGGTTAATTATTTTTATAAACAGCAACCACAATAATCTTTTTAAACTAATATTCTATTTCCAAACCAATTTATAAATATTACATTTAGCAAATTACAGTTGGTATAATATTAATTTCCCAATATTACAACCTGGTCAAACCCATGGGACATGAGGATTAAAGTCCATAGAGGACAGATTTAGGAGGGAAGAAAATGAAGGTAAGCAGACCAATCAGGATGCTAGAATAATAGCCAAGGGAAAAAGTAATGAGGGCCTGAACTAGTGTGGTGAAGGTAGATTCATCAAGATTTGGCAACTGGTTAGATTTGGAGCACGAAGAAGAAAGAAAAGCTAAGGATGACTCAGAAGTTCCAAACCTGGGTAACCAGGGGGATGGTGGTCCCCTTGACAAAAATATGAACATATTTGCTACTCATCTTGCAGCAAGGATAATTGAAGTCACAGGAGCAAATAAGGTCACTAAGGGAGAGAGCATAGAAAAGGAGAAAAGTGTCCCTGACAGAATCTTGAGGTTCACCTATGCCTAAGAGATGGGGAGAGGGACAATAATTCAGCAAATAAAAATGAGAATAGTCAGACAGGTAAGAAAAATCAAGTGAGAAAAGATTCAAAGAAGTCAAAGGAGGCAATAATATACAGGAGGAAAAGGTAACAGTTTCAAAAGCTAAAACCAGATCTGTAGTGGATTAAGGAAATGACTATGGGCTAAAAAAAGGCAATCAGATTTAACAGCTAAAAAATAATTTGCAACTTATAAGAAATCTGTTTCTGTAAGATAATGGAGTCAGATGTCAATAAGTTAAGAAATGAGTGGTTGTTGAGGAAGTTAGGGCTATATATATGAGAGAGGGAGAGAAAGAGAGGTTTGTCAGCACAAAGGAGGAGAGTTATAGGATAATAGCTTGAGGACATGATAGAATCCGGTTAAAGTTTGTGTGTAGGAAGGGGTTTCTCAAAGACTGGAAAATGCCCATATGTATACTTGAAGGCAGAAGGGAATGAGCCAGTGAAGGGCTCTAAAAGAGAATTGTGGATGGGTGGGAGAGAGAGATTGGGAGGGAGGGAGGGAGACACACACAGAGAGAGAGGAGAGAGAGAGAGACAGAGACAGAGACAGAGAGAGAGACAGAGACAGAGACAGAGAGACAGAGAGACAGAGACAGAAAGAGAGACAGAGAGAGACAGAGAGAGAGAGACAGACAGAGAGAGAGACAGAGAGAGAGAGACAGACAGAGAGAGAGAGACAGACAGAAAGAGAGAGAGAATGAGAGAGGAGAGACAAAAAGACAGACACAGAAAGGTAGAAAGATAGGCAGGCAAAAAAAGTAGGAGGATTCATCCTGACTAGAAGATCTATCTCTTTTTTGAAGAACATAGTAAAGGAAAATAATGCAGATGAAGATATAGACAAACTTTGATGTACAAAGTAGTAGAAATGAGAATACTGGAAATAAATACCCCCAATGTTTCAGTAAAATAGAAGGTGAAACTATCTGCTGAGAGAGAAAGAGGTAGCTGTGAGTCAGAGTTGACAAGTGGCTAGATGTAAATGCTAGAAGGACAAGGGGATAAGGGATCTAAGGGTGAAGATGGTGTATTGTAACTATTAACAATAGTTACCATTGATAACTTTAGGGCAGCGAGGTGGAGCAATGGATAGAGTCTGGAGTCCAGAAGACTCACCTTGAGTTCAAATTTGGCTTCAGATACTTACTAACTATGTGATCCTGGGCAAGCCATTTAACCCTATTTGTCTCAGTTTCCTCATCTGTTAAATGAACTGAGAAGGAAATGGCAAATCACTCAAGTATCTTCCAAGAAAAGCCCAAATGAGGTAAAAAAAATTATCAAAGTGATGGAAAACAACCAAACAACAATAACAAACATTGATAACAAGGAAATGAAGCTAGAACAGAGGTGATGACTTGGCAGAAGAAGGGGAGAGAAAACAGGCACACTCCAGGAAAAGTGAGGAAGAAAAGTAGGCCTAAAGCAGAAATTCTTAACCATTTTTGTGTGTTATGGATTGCTATAATAGACTGGTGAAATCCATGGACCACTTCTCAGGGGGTTTTAAAAAATAATTGACTGAGATGCATATTTCAATTTGAGGTTAGTGAAAATAATGACACATTTTTCCCACCCAAGTTCATGCCTTCCCTAAAATCTATCCATGAAAAAAAAATGATCTATCTTAACCTTGTAGACCAGCGGTTCTCAACCTCTCAATTTGTAGCAATGAGAATACATAATACATATCAGGTATTTACATTCTGAATCATAACTGTAGCAAAAATTACAGTTTTGAAGTAGCCACCAAAATCATTTTTGGTTTGGCCTCACTGCAACATGAGGAACTGTATTGCAGGGTCACGGCATTAAAAAGGTTGAGAACCACTGTTGTAGACAGAGGGTTAAGAATTCCTGTTTTAGGCAGAGCCAAGATGGCAGAGAAGATACAGGGAATCATCTCATTTCTACCAAAAAACAATGCTATAATACCTCAAATCAAATTCTGGAGCAGCATAACTCACAAAAAAAAAAAAGACAAGGTGAATTAATTTTTCAACCCAAAACAATTTAGAAGGCCAACAAGAGATATCTAGTGCACTGGGGAAGGGCAGTGGGAGGGAGAGCATCCACCCCAGGGCAGGCCCCACAGGGGCCACAGGCCTTGGGCATAGCTGAAGCAGCAGCCAAGGCTTCTAGAACTCTCAGCCACAAATGTTAAGGGTGGTCAGATAACTGCTCAGAAGAAGATTACAAGGGTCCCTTTGCTGGGTGCAAGAGTCTTCTTGTATTGCCCTGGGTGCAAGAGTCTTCTTGTATTGCCCATACAAGAACTGGGGTGCAGTCCTGGATCTCAGGCTCAGGAGGAGTAGGAGGACCAGATTGCACCAGCACTTGCAGCACAGGAAGGCAGGAGACTCGGGTCACAGTTTCAAGGGGTAAAAGAGTGCTTGGGGTTACTCACAGACCAGAGCACACAAGTCAGGAAAATATTAAACACACTTTTCCTTACATCATATCATCTTGGAAGAACTGAAAGAAGATAGATCCCCCAAGCCAGCTCTGAAAGAAACTGCATAAAGACCCTGAAGCTTGAAACAGTGTTCCTTTCACCACAGTTACAGAGTCCAACTTGAATAGTTTTTTAAACTAAAAGACAAGGAAAAGGCAAGAAAATGAGCTAACAACAAAAAAGAAACTGAACAGAGAAAGCTATTTTGGTGACAGGGAAGACTCAAACTCAGAAGTGTGAAGATTGGATTTGGCTATCTCCTGATTGTAACAATTAAGGTACATAGTTCTTCCTTGATAGTGAAGATAAAATTGTAATCCCCTGTCTATTTTTAGATTTTAATCCCCAAATTGTTAACTCAGTATTTAAAGTAGATCTACCCATTTTAACTACAAAAAGGTGTTAACTAACCAAAAAGGTATTAACTAACTACAAAAGATGTGAACACCCATTTCATACATTGAGTGGAAAGTCCTAGAGAGGAGCATCTACTGTGATTGGTAGATGTAAAATTTAGGGGAGGTGACACAAGAGAAAAAGATTTTTAAATAGAGGAAACAGAAGCACCCAGATATAGATCAATCAAGAGTGAAGAAGAGTTGCTCAGAGTCAGACTGGAAGACAGACTCTTGAGGAGAGACTGGAAGACAGACACTCAGACTTGGAGTGAAGATACTTGGCTGTGGAACTGGACCCATGGAGGAGCTCATGCAGGAGACCTTAGACTGCTTTCCTTTTAGACAGTCACCATAGTAAGTGAAAGGCTGACTTAGTTTCCTTGCCTTTCTGGAGGTGTGAACCTCTGAGAAAGACCCATCATCTTGAGACTCCTTTCCTTTGGCTGGGGCTTAGAATTTCTACCTGACTCTGAGTAAGCCAGAGCTTTCTCTCTCTCTCTCTCTCTCTCTCTCTCTCTCTCTCTCTCTCTCTCTCTCTCTCTCTCTCTCTCTCTCTCTCTCTCTCTCTCTCCCCCTCCTTTCCTCCTTTCCTTAATATCTTCCCTCTATTTTAAATAAAATACCATAAATTGCATTCTACTTTAGTAATTCATTTTGGGATTTAGAAATTAAATCCCTGGTGACCACCAAATTAAATATTAAGTCCAACCATAATATTTAACAGAAGAGAACAACAAAGTCAATACTACTACATCAATAGTCTCCCCAAAAAATGAATTGCTCTCAAGCCCAAAAATAATTAATAGAAGAGTTCAAAAAGGATTTTAAAAATAAAATAAGAGAGAGGAGAAGAAAAATTGGGGAAAGAAATGAAAGTTATATAGGATAATCATGAAAAAAAGAGTTAATGGCTTGGTAAAGGAGGCACAAAAAATGCTGAAGAAATTAATATCTTAAAAAACAGATTAGGACAATTGGTAAAAGAGGTACAACCATCCAAAGAAAAAAAAGAACTTCCTAAAAAGCAGAATTGACTAATTGGAAAAAGACATACAAAAAAGCACTGAAGAGAAAAACTTCTTAAAAGACAGAATTGGCCCTTTGGAAAAAGGGGTACAAAAATTTACTGAGAACTCTTTACATAGAAGAATTGGACAAATAGGAAAGGAGATACAAAAGCTCACTCAAGAAAATCATGTCTTAAAAATTAGAATTGGCCAAGTGGAAATTATTGATTCCACAAGACATCAAGAAACAATCAAAGTCAAAAAATGAAAAAATAGAAGAAAATGTGAAATATCTCATGGGAAAAACAACTGACCCCAAAAATAATTCCACAAGAAATCATTTAAAAATTACTTGACTATCTTAAAGCCATGCTCAAAAAAAAAAAGAGCTTAGACATCATCTATCAAGAAATTATCAAGGAAAACTACCCTCTTATTCTAGAATCAGAGGACGAAATAGAAATTAAAAGAATTTGCTAATCACTTCCTGAAAGATATCTCCAAAGAGTAACTCCCATGAATAGTAAATTACAGAACTCCGAGGTCAAAGAGAAAACATTGCAAGAAGCCACAAAAAAAGAAACAATTCAAATATCATGGAGCCCCAGTCAAGGTAAGACTTACCATCTTCTACATTATAGGATCAGAGAACCTGAAATATGATATTCCAGATGGCAAAGAAACTAAGACTTCAAACAAGAATCCCTTACTCAGCAAAACTAAGCATAAAACCCTTCAGGTAAAAACATGGATATTCAACGAAATAAAAGACTTTCAAATATTCCTGATGAAAAGACAAGAACTGAATAGAACATGTGACTCTCAAATACAAGACTCAAGAAAATCACAAAAAGGTACTCAGGAAAGAGAAATCAAAAGGCAGTCAATAAGATTTTAAACTGTATACACCCCAACATAGGAAGATGACTGTTATAATTCCAAAGTACTATGTCATTATTATGGCAATTAGAAGGAATATATATAGATAGAAAGCAAGGGTGTGAATTGAATATGATGGGAAGATATAAAAAATAAATAAAATTAAGGCAAGAGAAAAAGGAATGCATTGGGAGGAGAGGGAAGGGGAAAATAGAATGGGGTAAATTATTGCACATAAAAGAGGCATGAAACAGTGTTTATAGTGGAGGGGAAGATGGGGTGGTGGGGAGGAGAGCACATGAACCTCACTCTCATCAGAATTAGTTCAGTGAGGGAAGAACATACACAATCATTTTGGTATACAGAATGTTATCTTACCCTGTAGGGAAGTAAGAAGAGAGGGGGATAACAGAAGAGGGTGAAGTTGATAGAAAAGAGGATAAATTGGGGGAGGTGGAGGTCAGAAACTAAGCAGAGAGAAATGGAATAGAATTAAATACACAGTAATCACAATGGTGCAAAAAAAAAGCTTATGTGTCTCTAATAAAGGCCTCTTTTCTTAAATACATAGAGAAATGAGTTGAATATATAAGAATACAAGTCATTCCTCAATTGATAAATGGTCAAAGAATATGAAGGGGCAGTTCTCAAAGTAACTAAAGGTCTCAATAGTCATTAAAAAATGCTCTAAATCACTATTAATTAGGGAAATGCAAATTAAAACAAGTTCGAGCTACCACCCAACACCTGTCAGATTGGCTATTATGGCAAAAAACCAAAATCACAAAACTTGGAGGGAACATGGGAAAGTTGGGACACTTTGGGAGTTGTGAACTAACTCATTCAGAACAATTTGGACTTATGTCCAAAGGGCTCTAAAACAGTACATATCGTTTGACCCAGCAATACCATTACTAGGTTTGTATCCTAAAGAGATAAAAACAAAATAAAAAAGAGAAGGACCCATATGTACAAATATATTTAAAGCAACTCTTTGCAGAGGAGACAAAAATTCGGAAAGTGAGGAGATGCTCATCAATTGAGGAATGGCTGAGTAAGTTATAGTATGATGGTAATGGAACACTATTGTACTGTAAGAAACGATAAGTGGGAGGGTCTCAGAAAAAGTTGGAAAGACTTACATGAACTAAAGCAGAATGAAATTAGCAGAACCAGGAAAACATTGTACACAGTGACAGGAATACTCTACAGTGAACAAATGTGAATAACTTAACTATTCTCAGCAATGCAATAATCCAAAACTATCCCAAAGGACTCCTGATTTTTAAAAATGCCATCTGCTTCCAGAGAAAAAAGAATTGATTCTGAATCCAGAATTTTTTCACTTTCTTTCTTAATTGTTTTTCTATTTGAGCTTCCTTCCACAAAAGGATTAATATAGAAAAATCTCTAACAGGATTGCACATGTAAAATCTATTTGAGATTCTTTACCATCTCACCAGGGATGGGGGAGGGTGGAGGGATAGAGGGAGTGAGAGAATTTGAGACTCAAAATTCTTTGAAAAATGTTGGAAGCTGTTTTTATATGTAGTTGGGGGGGATAAAAAAGTTAATACAAAAAAAAAGAACTACTGGTTAAGAGTAGATAAGGAGAGATGAAAAAAAAAGAGATGGTTTATAAATTTCAGGATTCAAGATGATGGAGGGAGAACTATTTGGAATAATGGGAAGGTATGTTTGCCCCTGAGTGGCTTAAAGATGGTGATGGGAATTAAGCAGATTAATAGTTTGAGAGAATATAAACATAGGCATTGAAGTTCCCTTGGAAGTGTGTAGGGTTTGGGGTAAACAGAAAAACTGTAGGCTCAGCACTGAACTCCTTGAGGAAGTAGGGAATGACCTTAAGACTGGTAGATGTCAGAAACAAAGATCCAAATAGGTTGAAATAGATAGAGGGAGTGAATCTCAAAGGAAGAGAGGCTGCCAAGTGATGATGGAAGAACCTAGGTCTAGAAGGATTGTGGAAGCTGGAGAAGGAGCTTGTTAACTCTTCCCCCTGGCTTTATGGAATCAGTCAACACCAATGGTATATAAATTAGATGTAGTAAGCCTCTGATCATTTTTTTCTTATTTTATTAATTTATCCATTTCCTCTTTGGTCCCTATTCATCTCAATACTTATAAAGAGCTGCTGCCAAGACTGGTAGGGTCGGTGGGTATCTTATAGGAGAAGTACCTGGGAAGGTCAGGTAGTGGAAAAGACCCCTGGTCTATGGCAAAGCATGGCCATACCATTCCACTACCCATTCCCAGTAAATGGTTAAGACTGTGGAAGAGATTAGGTAAGTGTCCCTCTCTCCTCCAAATCTGTCTAGAAATCCTCACCAAAAATAGTCATCTTGATGCCTTTCCTCCCATTGAAGTAAGCAAGTGTAGTACTTTAGAAAGAGGCTGGATTGATTTCCCAGGGCAACCAAAGTCCATTCTTGGCACTAGTGTGGAATAAACATGAACAGAGACCATAAAAGTTCTTTACTCTTCCCACAGAGAACACATCTGGCATGATTCAAGGAGAGCACATAGGGACACGTTCTTTTCAGAGGATGAAGAAAATAAAACTTTATGGACAAAAGAAACCCCTTTTGAGGTATTATTCATTGTTTCCCCAATACCAGGTTTCTTAAGAGAGTTTTCAATTATTTATAGGTTAACACTCGAAATCCCCTTAGGACACAGGTAGGTGAAAAGTTTAATTTTCTCCACCAACAGAGGAGAAAATGGAGTCCCAGAGAGGGCGATGGTATGTTGGCCAAGCCCACATTCATAATCAGGCTTAGAAAAGAAAAAGTCAGAGAAACTAAAAATCTACAACAAACAAAAGAATACCCGCATGAGAAACCAGTTATTAATTGATTTTAAGAGATTGTGTGTTCTTTGTTGAGCCGAGTTTAACTGTTTCCTTTTCAAAGGGCTTTGCTTATGGGGACAAATTCTATCTCTAGGTCACAAAATACTCAACCCAGCAAAGTAACCTTAATCAAGTCACTTCCACTTTGTAGACGTTAGTTTCTACCTGTAAAATGAAAGGATTGGATTAAATAGTGACTACAGCCTCTGTCTTTCATCTATAACATTCTGTTGAATGTATGGATATGGATATGATTATGACAGATTAACCAAATTCTTGTAAGAGACTCTGCCCTGGCTGGTTCCCCTTGCATCTTCAAAACCCATTCACTCTTCAACTTCTTTCAATCTGAGAGTTCTACTAATACTGGTGAAACCACTCCCTCTGAGTTCACCAGTAACATCCTAATTTAAAAAAAATTTTTTTCAAAAAAAAAAAGAAAGTGAACTTTCTTTAGTCGATGGCATTATGACAACTATTGAGCTGCCCCGTCCTTGTATATTCTCTCCTGTTTCAGCTTCCATGACATTGATCTTTCCTGGCTTCTGTCTCTGTCTCTGTCTCTCTCTGTCTCTGTCTCTGTCTCTCTCTCTGTCTCTCTCTGTCTCTGTCTCTCTCTATCTCTCTCTGTCTCTCTGTCTTTCTCTCTCTCTGCACCTTCACTGACTCTTCTCCCTTCTTACCCCCGTGTGTGCTCCAAAGACTATCCTCAGCTCCTCTCTCTTTCTATACCCTCTCCTATGGTGATTTCACCAATTCCCATGGATTTACCTCCCTCTGATGATACACAAGGCAATCTCTCTCCTGAACTCCACTTCTCTGTCCAACTCCCTGCTGAATATCTCCACTTAGAAATCCAAGCAGCATCTCCAATCTGCCCCAAACCAAGCTTATTCTTTTCCCTCCAAAATCTGCCCCTCCTTACAAGTTATCTATTTTTACTGATAGAACCTTAGCCATCTAGGCTCAAAAACTCAGAATCATTCTTGATTCTTTCTCATCTCTAATCCAAAGTTCTATACCTGATCAGTTGGATATTGCTTATCACTTTTACCTCTGAAACATCTCCTCCATTCCACTCACACCAACACCATACTAGTTCAGGCCCACATTGCCTCTTGCTTGGACTCTTGCTTGACCCTAAATGAGCTTCCCTACATCTAGCCCCTGCCACTCCAAATTATCCTTCACAGTTTTCATATTAATCTTCCTAGATTTGACTACATCAGTTCCTTGTTTAAAAACTTGTGAGTTTTTGAGGATAAGTTCCCAAGTTTGAAAGACAAAATTCAAATCATCATTGGTATTTATGACTTTGCATTGTTGCTCTCCAGCTTCCCATTCCAAACTTATTTCTCACTATTCTCCTTCACACACTCTGTGCCTCCAATCAAAATGGAGCATTTGTCATTCTCTAAACTTTATATTCTATCCTCCACCTTCTGCTTTTGCATAGATCTCCTCACATTTCTGGAATGGCCTTCCTCCATAACCCTACCCTACTGTTAAAATAGTTTCCTTCCTTCTTTCCTCTGGGGCAGCTAAGTCCAACCACTGGAGTCAAGAAGATTTTATTTCAAATCTATCCCCAGGCACTTCCTACCTGTGCCTGGGCAAGGTATTCAACCTCTGTCTGCCTCAGTTATCTCAACTTTAAAATGAGGGTAATAATAGCCCCTACCTACCAATGTGGTTGTGAAAAGCAGATAATATTTATAAGACACTTAACATAGTACAGGGCATATAGTAGGTGCTTATTAAATGCTTGATCTGTCGAATGTAATGGACTTCCCTACAAGCTGCAATGCAATGATCCAGGACAATTCTGAGGGATCTATGAGAAAGAACACTATCCACATCCAGAGGAAGAACTGTGGGAGTAGAAACACAGAAGAAAAACAACTGCTTGATCTCATGGGTCAATGGGGACATTGTTGGGAATGTAGAATCTAAATCATCACCATAGTGCAATTATCAATAATATGGAAATAGGTCTTGATCAATGACACATGTAAAACCCAGTAGAATTGTGTGTTGGCTATAGGAAGGGGTTGGAGGGAGGGGAGGAAAAGAACATGAATCTTGTAACCATGGGGAAATAGTCTAAATTAATTAATTAAATAAAATGTTCCAAATTTAAGAAAGCAAACAAATAAATAAATAAATGCTTGTTCTGTTAAATCTCCCCCACATTTAAGGGCAAGGTCAGGTGTCATCTCCTCCATGAAACCCCTACTGAATATGTTTCCTTTTTCCTCCATGTCCTATGCCTTTCTCTCACCATTTCCATCACAGTCTAATTTGTACTTATTTTTCTATGCTTCATCCCCCTAATAAATGGCTACTGAATTGGTTTGGTGGCCCCCCAACTCTTCCAGCTTTCAAATGGACTTAAATAAAAGATTCTAGCATTGAATCCATGACCCACAAATTACTTCCCAATACATATTTCCTCTTCATTTACTTCATTTCTTAGAGACAAAGACTATTGTGGCACAGGATGTTTGCCCTAAGGAAAGAAAGCTTTGCTGTACCTCTTCCTCACTCCTACCTAATGTTGCTCAATCATTCATCAAATTTCTATAATGATTGTCATGACAGCAGTAACATCCCTGTCCTACTTATGCCTTCATTCCCTTTCAAATGAAAAGGAGCCGAATTATGGATTCTTATCTAGTGGCCCACCCATTATGACAGGTAGGTGGCACAATGGATAGAGCTCTGGGTCTGGAATCACGAATATCTGAGTTCATTCAGACATTTAGCTCTGTTATCCAGGACACATTGGTTAACCTCTATTTACCTCATTTTCCTCAATTGTAAAATGGAGATAATAATATCCTTACAGGGTTGTAAGGAAGGACAAAATGAATTAATTGGAAAGTTCTAAGTAGGTACAATATAAATGCTTATTCTCTCCTCCCTTCCCCACTTCCTTTGACTTTTGAGGCCTTTCATGCTAAAATTGGTCAATTGGTTGTGCTTGCTGGCTTTAGCCCATCATGTTTGTGGCCCAATTGGTGTGAATGAATTTCAGTCACCTAACCCCCCATTGCCTAGCTCTTATCAAACCAGAATCTACTGTCCAACGCAGGGAACTGCCTTTTTTATCCTGAAGTGAATGAACCTAACACAAGGCACAGAACAGATAGCTATTGATAAAGGATCATAAGTAAACCTGTGATTGGTTGTTTGCAAGGGCAAGCCTCTCTGACTGCCCAGTTTCTGGTCCCTAATTGTTTGATCCTATGATCCTGCTTTGTCCCCACTTGTCTTAGCTGTCTATCAACATGCTCAACCAAAAGATTTACTTTTAGATCCATGTGACTTCAGAATCCTGTAAAATTATGTATCTTGACTGCAGGATTATTGGCCTTTGCCAGTCCTTTGCTAACAAGTTGGATCATCCCTTGATCTATTCTCATTAACTAGGATCCCTTGAATTTGCACAATGATGCATCTGTTTCTGCCAAAGTTAAGGAGCTGGTATCCCAGGAAACCCAAAGTTCCAGCGTATAGTACAATCATAAATCTAAAGATGGAAGGAATCTTAGAGGCCACCTAGCCCAATCTCCTCAGCTTACAGATGAGGGTCACCCAAGGAAATAACAACCAATGAAAATTATACAAAAAGTTGAAGTATAATGGGGGATGGTTTGATCATGAATCTAAAGTGACATAGGAATAGTTTTCCAATTCAGGAAAATGACTTATTGAGTTGAAATTTAACCTGTTTATCCCTACTTTTTAAAAAAACTTTTTTTTCCAAATCTTACTTTCTTTTGTCCTTCTCCTTCAAACCAACAGATTTAGAATAAAACTAACATATTTGCATAGCACTTTACATATACCATTCCATTTGTTTTTCACAACAAGTGTAAAGATTTGCCCCATTTTCCTTATGTCAGACATAAGGCTCAAATTGGGAATGTAGATGTATCAAACATCACACAACTAGTAAATGGCAAGAGATAAGATATGAATGTTGCATAGCATTTGGCATAAAGTTCTGTGGTTTTTTTTATGATATTCCATTATCTCCTTGTATTGCTCATGTCAGTTGTAGATCATTCCCAACTTTGGAGCTTCTCTCCTTATAACAAGAAAGAAATGCAAGCTTTAAGGTAGGGCACAGAGACATGTGGCCCATATAATCCCTAAAGAGTCCATCCCAGTGTTGGTGAAGTATTGGCATGGATGCCAAGCCAGCATCAGGGAACTTCTCTGTTCCCCCTCTTCCTAGCACTGGAGGACATTTTTTGCATGCCCGCCCCTCTGTCCAGAAGTCCAAAGTGATCACTTCCTCCCTCCATTCTCTGGGGTAATGTAGGGTGCAGGGGGAGGCATGTAGGAGCTCACAGGAAGCTTGAAGTTGCAGTTTGAGAACGCAAACTTGAAAACCTTTGCCAATACTGGTCTATCTTCTGCTACCCTAAGTGATTTTCTCTACCCTTCTCCTCAAATACCAACTAGATTCCCAGCCCCATCTGCCACTGCCCAGCTCACCCAGCAGAAGATTGCCCTTCAGTAACATAGGTGGTATCTTGGAGCAGATTTCTTCTCCATAACTTGGCCCACACCTTAGGTGAGTTTGTCCCATCTTCATCCCAGATGGAAAATTTCTAATAAAGACTGTGCAAGAATCCCTTCCAATCCCAAGATTCAACTTTGAGACCCCTCCCCAACTCCCACTCCATGTGAACTAATCCCACTTATTAAGAAGTTCCCAGGGAGATCAGTCCAATTCTCTTTTGTGATAAGCAGGGAAAAGAACTCTCAAAAAGTAAGCAAAAGACCTAAGTTTTGTTCCTGGCTTTGTTATTGTTTTTTGACATTGGCCAGAGCCCTCTGTGTTTCCATATCTATAATGCCTGCCCCACCTCACAGCTTTGTTATGAGAACTAAATGATCCACCCAAAGACTGTGAGAACACTTTAAAGACCCTGAAGTCCTAAGTGAGGTTGGGGTGGGGGTGCAGAGCAGGGTAGAATTAGACCATGAACAAATAGTGATGGGTCTGTGACTTCTCTCCATTAATTCAGATTGTAATCCTTCTTGACCTGCCCATCCTGTGTGACTGGTCCATCATTCCCCCTAAGTTTGCCACAAAGGGTCCCTGTGTCCTCAGGTTCATCTTAACATCATGGCAGTACCAGTGGTGCATTCCAAACATTCACCTACCATCCTCTATCCCTTCTTACAAAATTCCTTGATGATCTCTTTTACTTATAGTCTTCTTTGGAACTCCTCATTGATTATATGTTGTAGCCTGTTACTCAATATTGTCACATTGATCCAAATATAGAACCTCCCCAAATACAGAGTGTACCCCTAAAATGATAACCTTTTTCAAAGAGAACAATTGATAGACACCACAAAATATCCCATTGCCTACTATGTGTCCAACTTTGGGGATACAAAGACAAAAGGGAATGGGAAACATTGGGAAATGAAGCAGTCCCTGCCCTCAGGGAATTTACATTCTTCTAGAGCAAAACATCAAAATTTTCCACAGTTCATTTCTATACTGCTTTCTACTCCAGCAAAGATGTTTTATTCATTTGCATCATCACTGTCTTCATAATCTCTTGGTCTTTGGGGTATTGCTACTGTTCAGCATATGCCAAGAGTATATGGATAGACTGCAGCCAAATGTGAGAAGTGGAAAATAAATCCTATACTCAGACGAATGTAGTCATTCTTGTTTTCCCTCCCTTTCCTCATTATAATTGCCCTGATTGTTAGAGCCGGAAGAAATCTTAGAGGTCACTCCCTGCCTCCCAGAGAAGAAAAGTGCCTCCAAGTTGCACAGCCAGTTAGTGACAGAAGCCAGCCTCAAAGCCTTCCTTTCCCCACTGGACCATTTTCTTGCTCATTGCTTCCCTGATGTGTTCCCCCCCTCCCCCATCCTGGTCTCAGACTTTCACCTCTTCCCCTCCCCCCCAGATCCACCAGTACAGGAAAGTCATAAATAATTCTGTATCTGTGACACTTCCCCCATTCATATCCATAGCAATAGACAGCTATGTGGCAAATGCTGAGTTATGATGATGACCTGGCGGCTGGCTCCAGAAAGAGAGACGCTGGCTCACCTTCTCCTGCAGACGCCTGGATGATAACAAAGGGGATGGACTCAATGGCTGGCTGAGGAAATTGCCTTTTCTTCTAAAGCGGAGCCCTCCCCTACCTCATCAAAGCTTATTCTCATGTGAAATGGGGTTTTCATTTCATTACAGTGGACCCTGGTGGTTCAGGGGCAGAACTCTAGCCTCCCGCAAGGGAGATCTAAATCAGATTACGGTGGAATGTAAGGAAATGCTGGCAGCAGGACTTGGGCATCCAGGCCACTAACTCGCTGCATGACCTTGAGTAAGTCATGTCCCTTCTCAGTGACTCAGTTTCCTCATCTGTAAAATAAAGGTTAGATTCAGTGACCCTCTGAGGCAAGATTCCTGCTTTACCAAAGAATTCTACCTCTACCCCCCAACCACTCTGTGAAGCAGATAATGTATTATTACCTTTCCATTCTATTTTGCAGATGAGAAAACTCAAGCTTAGAGGGGCAGGTTAGCATGCCCAGTGTCAAATAGCCAGTAAGTGTGAGAACCGGAACTTTAATGCTGATCTTCTACTTTCAGCCCCAGAGCTCTTTCCACTGCGCCATTCTATTCATGCAAACCACTATGTCCCAGTTTCTGACTTTGCTATAGGAATCTTTCCTTTACTATCTCAGATGGCTTGGAATATGGAAAAGTGGGGTTTGAACCCATATCTCCCTCCTGATTGCAAATCTAAGACCATTTTCATTGCATCATACTATGTGCACCAAGTATTAGAAAGCTTTTGCTCAGCCATTCTCCAATTGATAAATGGGCAAGGGATGTGAATAGGCAGTTTTCAGATAAAGAAATCAAAACTATTAATAAGCACATGAAGAAGTGTTCTAAATCTCTTATAATCAGAGAAATGCAAATCAAAACAACTCTGAGGTATCACCTCACACCTAGCAGATTGGCTAATATGACAGCTATGGAAAGTAATGAATGTTGGAGGGGATGTGGCAAAGTAGGGACATTAATTCATTGCTGGTGGAGTTGTGAATTGATCCAAGCATTTGAATGGCAATTTGGAACTATGCCCAAAGGGCGCTAAAAGACTGTCTGCCCTTTGATCCAGTCACAGCACTGCTGGGTTTGTACCCCAAAGAGATAATAAAGAAAATGACTTTTACAAGAATATTCATAGCTGCGCTCTTTGTGGTGGCCAAAAATTGGAAAATGAGGGGATGCCCTTCAATTGGGGATTGGCTGAACAAACTGTGGTATATGTTGGTGATGGTATACTATTGTGAACTGGAGGAATTCCATGGGAACTGGAACAACTTCCAGGAATTGATGCAGAGTGAAAGGAGCAGAACCAGGAGAACCTTATACACAGAAGGATACACTGTGGTACAATTGAATGTAATGAACTTCTCTACTAGCAGCAATGCAGTGATCCAGGACAATTCTGAGGGACTTATGAGAAAGAACACTACCCACATCCAGAGAAAGAACTGTGGGAGTAGAAATAGAAGAAAAACAATTGCTTGATCACATGGTTTGATGGGGATATAGACTCTAAATGATCACTCTAGTGCAAATATCAACAATATGGAAATAGGTCTTGATCAGTGACACATGTAAAATCCAGTGGAATTGCATGTCAGCTATGGGAGGGAGTGGAGGAGGGGAGGGAAAGAAAATGAATCATGGAATAATATTCTAAATTAATTAATTATATAAAATTTTTAAAATTAAAAAAATAAAGAAACCTTCTGCTCTAGCATTTCCGAGCTGATGGAGACTGGAATTTGGAGCCAGGAGACCTGGGCTTAAATCTCACCCTTGTTCCTTATGACCTATGTGACTTTAGACAAAGTACTTCACCTTTTGGGCCCCTGTTTCCTCATCTGTTCAACGAGGGGTTTGGACTACATGATCCCAAAGAATCCTTCTATAATCCCATGATCAGGTGTTTCACAACAACCAGCAGGGTTTTGACCTCAGGAACAGGCTGAGGGGACAGCATGATGTCCTTAATTCCTGGTGACTGTAAGGGTCAGTGTTAGGGACCACACTGCCACATGTCATTTATCAGAAAGAGAAAGGGTAATTGGGGCAGCTAAGGGATTGAGAGCCAGGCTTAGAGACAGGAGGTGCTGGGTTTGAATTTGACCTCAGATACTTCCTAGCTGTGTGATCTTGTGCAAGTCATTGCCTAGCCCTTATTGCTCTTCTGCCTTACAACCAATACACAATATTGATTCTAAGACAGAAGGTAAGGTGTTTAAAAGAGAGAGAAAGGATAATCTGTGCATCACAAACTCGAGAAAAATGTGGAAACCAATATCCAATGAGCCAAGAGGAGGGATAGGTTGTACAAAGCTCCAGCAGAACTCAAAGCTGAGGAAATCTGTCCGAGATTTGTGTGCTAAGAAAGATAGAGGACCTATACAAAAGTGACCATAATATCCAGGTACTTTCTGAAAACCAAGGGCCTAATTTTATGTTATTTGGAAGAGTGTCTGTACATTTGTCTCCCTCCCCAGTGCCATACCCTCAGCCCACTGTGACCCTGGACTGGCCAAGCCCTCTGAGTTATGTGACCTGAGCAAAATGCTTTTAGTGTTGCCTTCCTCGGAGGGTTTGGTTTGACAGGCCCAGGAATGAGCTGCCAGAACATGGAGAGGATTTCAGGCTGAGAACTGCCTGAGAAAAAGGTGGCCCACACTGAGGTTTCCCTATGCACCTCCATTAAGTTCCTTCACATAAGCCATTACTATATAAAGAAAATTGCAGATGAAATAAGGAAATCTTCAAAGAAGCCAGTTGTCCCAGATTTGTGGCCCTGTATTAAATGCACTGCATTCACTGTGCAAGTTCCCATAATTGGCTAAGAAATCACAGTGACGGGTCTTTCGCTCAGCCAAGTGAGACAGAAATGACTTGAAGCTCTAGAGCACCAGCTTTTCTCATGTCTCTCCCCAGGGTAACCTGAATATTTGCTGCTGCACAAAGTGTATGACTGTCCCAATTTGTTTTGGGGTTGTTTTTTTTTTCCACGTGCCTCAAGAGACAGGCCACCGTGGGAAATATTCCCAGCCCACCAATGCCATGTCAATAAAAGAAACTCTTGCCTCTGGATGGGAGAACCCTCCATCAGACCTCAGAATAATCTCGGGTGTCAAACCCCTTTGTTTCCTCCTATGTTCCCTACTCCAGACCTCTTCTTTACCTGGGTCTCTTTACCCTGGGGGCTTCCCTTTCCAATTCTGCTCTGTACATGCAGATTAATTAGTGAACTATCCTGATGATTACTTGATACTTATTTTGATAATTAACTAATTAATTAAAATGATAATTAACTGCCCTGATCTCATCACTCCTCTAATCAGATACCTTCTGTGTCTTCCCATGGTGGACTAAGTTCAAATCCAAGATCTATTTACTACTTGAGCAAATGATTTCACACCTACGGGCCTCAGTTTTTGTTTTTTTCCCCATTAATAAAATTAAGAGATTAGACTAAGTAACCTTGTAAGTTCCTTCTAGCTCTAAATCTGTGATTCTTAAAGGATTTTAAGTCAAAGGATTGAAAACTGCAGGAGATGTTAGCTTTCATCTAGTCTAGCTTTCTCAGTTTATAAATGGGAAAACTGAGGCCAGGAGAAAGGAAATAATTTTTCCAGATCACATGAGTAGTAAGGGGTTTGACCAGGGTTCAAATCCAAGACTTTGACTCTAAATTCAGTGCTCCTTCCCACAAGACAAAGCTCCAACATGACAGCAACCTAAATCATGCCCCTACTGCACAACATGCATCCTCCAGTTGAACCTAAACATACCATGTGTTTTTAAGTAATTTTTTTCCTTTTTGTAGTCAATAAAAATCTGCCTTGTCTTCCACCCCCTCAACTAAGAATGGAAAAAACTACATGTTTGACTGTTATAAACATGTTTGTAGACAAGCAAAGCAAATTTCCATGTGTCCAAAAGGATTGTGTAGATGCATGCATCTACATTACAGATATACACATGCCTATATATACATTTATAGGCACAGATATATTACATATATATATATATGCAGGAATAAATATATATATATATATCCATAGATTTCTAGATGGAACATCGACGTATATGTGCTCTGGTTGCATTTGTGCCCAAGCTGCTATTTTTCTTTCAGACTTTGCTTATAGATGTTTTAGAATCGTTCTCTTCTTCTGGGTTTGTGCCTTACATATTCCCATCATCATTATAGCTTTTGGTTGTAGGATTCTTTCTTTGCTTGCTCATTCTTCTATCCTACTCTCTGGCTTTGGACATAATGTTAGGATCAGGCCCTCCAAGCTTCTGGAAGGAAAGTCTGGGCTGTCTTTCTGCCATTTTCTTGGAGCATTGAGTTTTGGAGCATTATTTCACCATCTCAGGGACATTTCAGGCTAGGGACCTATAAGCTTTCAGTACTCCCAAAGCAAGTCTGATCAGGGCAAATTTTGATGGCTTGTGCCCTGGCTCTTAGAATTTCCTGACCTGGGTCTGGGTATAAGCAAGAGTAGACTGCTGCTGGACTAAGCCATCGTCAGCCATCTGAGAAATTCTACTATTTCAAAGTGACAGAAGTGTGTGTTCCCTTTGGGTCTAGAATTCTTGTTTTAGTTATTCCTCTGCAGGCTTCAGATTGGGCTAGAAACAGGGACTGAAACCCTGCTCTGCTTCTGGACTGAGAGTCACACCTCTGCTGCTATCCTAGCCATGATTCTTTTTTGATTCACTGCCTAGGCCTTCCAAACATCCCTTCCCCTGGAATGTTACCCCTCCCAGCAGATCCCCTTCCTGGACAATTAGAGTAGACTGGGAGTCAGGAAGACCTGCTTTCAAATCCAAAATCAAATACTTACTAGCTATGTGACCCTGAGCAAGTCACTTAATCTCTGTTTGCCTCAGTTTTCTCAAATTTAAAATGAGGATACTATCACCTATCTCCCAGAGCTGTTTGGAGGATTAAGTGGGACACTATTTGCATCACATTTTTGCTTGGCACTTAGTAGGTACTATATAAATGTTTACTCTATCAAAGGGATTGATGACAAATATGAAAATGGTAAAGAACCTTTGCTGTATATTTTTGCTTATATTCTTCTCACTACTGGACTTCTGTCCCTGCTAATCCAGTTCCTGCACTTCAAGACCCAGCTAAAGTCCCACTTTCCCCATAAAGCTTTCTTGTCCCCTCTTTAACTCCCTTCTCAAGTTCACGGCTCTCTCTCACCCTTCTGAAATTTATAAAGGACTTGCTATGAGTGTCACATATAGCAGAGAAAGGGGGAGAGAGAGGAGGAGGGATTGGTCTAGAATAGCCCCTTCCAGTGAGAGATGTGCTCGAGCCCATTGTAAAAAGGACATGCGGGAACAGAGACTTCTGGTTGGTCCTTTGTTCTCAAGGGACCATTGCAGGCCAAAACACCACAATGATGAGAAATATTGTCAGGATTTCTAATCTAAATCACTCCTCTGTAAAATAATAAAGCTCCCAGGACCAAGGGAACCATCAGAAGCCTCTAATAATGAATGTCTTTCAGCAAGGAAGCAGAGCATATATCTCATCAAAAGGGGACCTTGTCTATGGGCAGTGCACCAAGACAACCTTTCTGCTGCACATTTTGAGGTGCATAGAATGTCCCTTTAGACAATCCATCCCCAACGAGGCTTTTAATTTCTAGAGGGCAAGTGACTTTGTCTTATATTTAGTAACACCACCATCCCCTACTATGCCAAGCAGATTGTAGTAAGTGCTCAGTAATTATTTTTATTATTATTATATACTGTCCAAATCTGGCCTCAGGCACTTACTATGTGATTCTGGACAAGTCACTTCACCCTGTTGCCTCAGGTCTCTGATGGAGAAGATGGAAAACTCTTCCTGTGCAAGAAGAGAGGTTTGTCTTAGCAAGAAGAAGAATTACCTCTCGTGAGACAGTTCAAGGCAGAAATAGTGGCAGAATCTGGGAAATGTGAATTGAGGAAGAGAGGAGAAAAGGAAGCTGGATGTGACTAAAGCACCTGCAGGAATAGTTTCCAGGTTCTATCTCCATGGGGACTGCTTCCTAGAATGATGCTATGGGCTTTGGAAAGGAAGCATTGCTATTTCCAAGGCTCTTAGATTCAGGGCCCTGGGCTGTCTCCATCACGGTCTGAGAGGACATGGTGGTCTCCTCCCTAAGCTATCTTGCTGCTATCACTAGTCTAGCTTGCCTGGTCTGTGGGTGGTATTTTGTTGACAGTTGGTGGCGATGACTTTTCCCTTCTCCAAAGAAATTGCTGCCTCAGATGGTGGGTATAAGAACAAGCCCAGAATCTGGGCTGGCAGTTCTAGGGGTGCAACTATTCCCAGGATGCCTATGCTTAGAATGTCCTTGGCCTGTGAGTAACCATTCTTACCTTCCTCTGGAGGTCCCAGAGGGCATGATGAGTTCACTTTCTGCTTCCATGTTCTATAACAAAACTAGCCTCATATAACCCATAAGGAAAGGAATTAGGATGTGATGGCTGAGGGCAAGTGTAATAATGATGGTTTTCAGTGCATGAAGGATTATGCCCAGCTGTTCTCCTCTAAGGATAGAACAAAAGGAAATCTATTAAATTAGGACAAGAGTGATTTAGATTGGATGTCCTGACAACATTTCTCACTTTAATGGTTTTTCAGACTGGAATGGGTGATCAAGAAATCTTTTCTCTAGAATCATTAAATGTGAGGAACTGGGAGTCTTATATTTTCTAGGATGAAGGGCATATGGTCCAGAGGAAGGAGGGTAGATAAGTATATCCATCCCCTCCTCTGGATCATCAGATTCTATTAATTGATCCCAGCTCTGATATTCTCTATTCTGTGCTTTAAGGTAGATGTCAGAACATCTTATGGTCTATATTCTAAGGTTCCATACTGCTAGAACATTCTACAACTCTCTGATTCTGTTTTTTAGTCAAAACAGTGCTTCAGATAAAACATTTTTAGCATTTAAACTCTCTGGAATCAGGAACAGACCTAGAAATGTTCTGTTTCTCTCTTCCTCTTCCTAAGCATTCAGTTGAAAACAAAATGTTCCTGGTACATTTTAGAGAGTTCTTTCAGATTTCTACAAGGAAGACCCTTTTATTTCCTAGTGAGTCTAACCACAGGCTTGGGTACACCTTGTATCCTGAAAGGAGCTCCACATATTTTACAAGGGAGGGGCATGGGTTATAGTTTCATCTGAAGTGTGCCTGGAAGAAGGGAAGGAGAAACGGAGCATGAATTGCTAAAAAGCTTCCTTGGGGGACTGGCTAGTCATGGAACAGAAAAAAAAAGTGACTCACTAAGCAGGACATGTTTCAGTTCTGCTTGTGATTCTAGAGATCTGAATTCCTCAAAATGCATTTAAAGCATGATGATGACCAAAACTAGACTAGCGAAATTATAGACTATTCTAGCTAGAAGAGACTTACAAATTAATCAATCAACAAACATTTATTAGGTGTCTACTATGTGTCAACTACTATACTGTGTGCCAGGAATACAAAAACAAAAATGAAACCATTAAAGTCCTTGGGGATCTTATATTCTAAAAGGGGAAGACATGTACATATATAAGTATATATGAAAGACAACCTCAGATACTATCTGTATGTCCCTGAGGAAGTCATTTTACCTTTCTTGACTCAGTTTATTCATCTGTAAAATAAGCTGGAGAGGGAAATGGAAAACCACTCTGCTATCTTTGCCAAGAAAACCCCAAATGGGATCATGCTGAAATGACCAAACAACAACAAAAAGGTGTGTGTGTGTGTGTGTGTGTGTGTGTGTGTATATATGTATATATATATACACCTTTTTTTGTTATATGTATATATATACCTTTTTTGTTATATATATAAATATATATATGAAAGATATACCAAGTAATTGGGGCTGGGGGGGAGGCATCACTGACTGGTAAGCTCATGAAGGACATAGAATGCCATCACTAAAAGGTACATTATAACATAAAACATATAATTAGGTTCAATAAGCATTTATTGAGCAACTACAGATTTCTAGGCACTAGAGATGCTAAAATAAAAACAAAACAGTTCTTGTTCTCAAAGAACTTACACTGACATTGAGGAAAACAATATGCATATACCTAAGTGTAGCTATGTATGTGGGTATACATAAGTATATATGTGTATACATATGTTACATGTATTGTATACATTGGTATATATTATCTAATATGTGCTACTTGTATTATGTATGCTTATATATAAAGGATTACACGTGTATATAATATAGAAAATACAAAGCCATTTTGGTTGGGTAGAACACTAACAGCTGGCAGGATCAGGAAAGGTTTCCCATGTGAGGTGGTACCTGAGCTGTGCTTTGAAGGAAGCCAGAAATTCTACAGACAGAGAAGGAGCAAGCATCTTGGGCATCACCTGTGCAAAGTAGGAAAGATGGAATATCATAGGCAGGGAACAGTAAATAGGCCAGTTTGGATGGAACAAAGAGAGTATATGATTCAGGACAGCTGTTAGCACAATGGAAGAGGGCTGGGACTAGAGTGGGGAGGTCCTGGGTTCAAATTTGACCTCAGACATTTCCTAATTGCGTGACACTGGGAAAATCACTTAATCCCAGTTGCCTAGCCTTTACCACTCTTCTGCCATAGAATTCACACTTAGTATCAATTCTAAGACAGAGATAGGTGTTTTAAGGAAGAACAGAAAAAAGTGAGGAAGATAGGAAAAGAGGAAGAAAAAGAGGGAAGGAGAGAGAGAGAGAGAGAGAGAGAGAGAGAGAGAGAGAGAGAGAGAGAGAGAGAGAGAGAGAGAGAGAGAGAGAGAGAGAGAGAGAGGAAGTACTGGTTAAATTCAAAATATGATGAGTTTTAAATGCTTGGCAAAAAAAAAAAATTGTATGTTAACCTAGGGACAATTAGAAGTCACTGAAGCTTGTTGAATGGGGAAAAGCTGCATTTTATGAATATCAATTTGACAGATGTTGAGAGAATGCATTTGAGAAAGGAGAGACTAGAAGAATTCTATAGTAATCCAGGTGAGAAATGATGCTGATCTGAATGAAGGTGAATGTGGTATGAGGAGAGAAAAAGTAACAGAGAGACAAAAGGTATTGTGGAAGTAGATTGATAGGATTTAGCAACTATTTAGATATTGAAAGGAAGAGAAGAGCTAAAAATGATTCCAAATTTGCAAACCTGGATGACTCAGAAGGTGGTATTCTAAACAGAAATAGGGAAGATGGCAATGATGTCTGTATTATGCATCTTCAGTTTGAGATGCTGAGCAGATAGGGATGTGGACGTCATTGAATATCCCTTTGGAATATTGAATGTTAAGGAAAAAAAATTAAGTCAAATAATATAGAATGCTAGTGCTGGAAGAGACCTGGGAACGCATAATGTTAAAGCCAGAAGGAACAAAAGGACTAAGCATGTAGAGTTGAATTCAACTTAAGCATTTGTTGGGTACTGAATGCATCAGGGAAAATACAGTATTTATAGGTAAAACACTGTCCTCACCTCAATAGAAATAGAGCTCTTTATAATTAACCAGACACTCTCTAATGGTGGTGCTCTGAGATACACTGATATTACTTAGGATTATTACATGGTGGAGGAGAAAGCCCTGCACTTGGAGTCAGGAGAATAGACTTCAAGTTCTGCCCATCACTAGTTATATGAATTTGACAGTCACTTAATCTGTTTGCTCCTCAAATTCTCCATCTGTTAAATAGAAACAACAATGGCTGCTTTGCCTACTTAATAGAACTTTTGTGTGAGTACTGAACTATGAACTAAGGAAGGGAGAGGCTGGTACAAGCTGAAGAAGAGGGAGAATCAGGGAAGGTTTCATGAAAGAGATAACCTTTAGGGTAATCTTTCAAGGCTGGGTAGAATCTAAGAGTCTGGGATGGTGGAGAATTGACATATGACATATTTGAGGGCCTAAGCAAAGGTAGAAAAGGGCAAAATGAGTTCAGGAGATGGGTTGACTAGAATGTGGAGTAGCTGAGAAGATTATTATGTTATAGAGATTTGGGATTACCTTTCCATAATGAAAGAAGGCCAAGGATAGAAAGATCCTAAAAGTAGATAGAAGTTGCAAGATGATGTCTGATCCTACCTCACCTATGACTTTGGCAAGTCACAACTTCCTTGAGCCTCAGTTTCCCCAGCAGTAAAATGAAAAGTTAGAGTAGATGGCCTCTGAGATCCCTTCTTGTTCTTCATCTATGATCCTATGATGAAGAATGAAGCCATGAGGAAGAAAAAAAGCTGAAAGACATGAAACTTGTCACTTAGAAGAGCAGATACCCAAGTCAATCAGTAGTTTTATAAAATACAATAGATCCCAGAGAACCAAACTCTACAATGCCTTCCATTAAAAACTAGTTTGAGGGAGCAGCTGGCTGGCTCAGTGAATTGAGAGCCAGGCCTAGAAATGGGAGGTCCTAGGTTCAAATCTGGCCTCAGACACCTCCCAACTGTGTGATCCTGGGCAAGTCACTTAACCCCCATTGCCTAACCCTTACTGCTCTTCTGCCTTGGAACCAATACACAGTATTGACTCTAAGATGGAAGGTAAGGGTTTTTTTTTATTATTAAAAAAAATAGTCAATTTGTTGAGTGATTGCTATGTGCCAGACACTGTGATAAGAGCTGAAGTGACAAAGAAAATCAAAAATATGGTCACTTCCCTTGAGAAGCTGCTATACTAATGGAAGATGATTCTTGTTTGTTTGCATTTTTCCCCCAGCATGACTATCCTGAGCTCTAACAGTATCAGTCTTGCTCTGACCTGACTCTTTCATTACCAAGAAGATCTGTCAGCCTTCTTGTAGCAGACCCCATCCTCACCTATCTGGGGGGGGGGGGCAGGCAGGGGAATCCTATCTCAAAGCCAGTCTCAGGCTTCCTGTGTCAGGAACTCTTGGAGTCAATAGATGAGTCCCTGTATTACCATGTCCTCTGGCTCAGGAAACTTGGTACTTGGAACAATCCCCATTGTAATTGGCTTGGAAGCCTTCCACTTGTCTTCAGAGGCTTCTCTTGGCCGAGGCAGGCAGAGAATGAACTGGGAGGAGATGAGTTTCATTTGTATGGTAGCATGGAGGCCTTGGCAGCCAGCTGGCTTTTAAGCAATTAGATTCACTTGGGAAAACAAAAGTTAGATCTTCCTGTGCTCTTACTATGACAGTTTGAGTTGAAACCTATTGTTTTTACGTTTCTTTTTTTTCCCCCATTGATGCTGGATTTGCAGTAAGAAAGGTTGGCTTTGGGGGGCTGCCAGATGAAATAGCCTAGAGAAGGTTCCATGAAAAAAGCAGGGCAAAGGAACTCCCCTTCCTCAAAGTTTTCCCATCACTTTACTTAAGCATCTCCAATGGGTTTGACTAGTAATAATGATAATTAACATTTATATTATGCTTATTATGTTCCAAGAACTGTGCTAAGTACTTTACAAATTATCATCTCATTTAATCCTCACAAAAATGGGTTGGTCTTATTATTCCCATTTTATTGATGAGGAAATTGATGCATATAGAGATTAAGTGACTTGTCCAGGGTCACATAGCTAGCAAGTGTCTGAGTTCAAATTTGAACTTGAGTCTTCCGGTCTCCGAATTCTAGTGCTCTATCTGATGTAGGTTGGTAATGGGCAGGAAGGGGTAGTAATAGGAATGGAACCCTCATACTGTGAAATCTTGCATTTCTCACTAGTTAGCACTAGTTAAATATCAATGGCAAAATCTATAGTCAAGCATGAATTGTAGATTGTTCAATTATTCACTGTTTACTAGATCTGTAACATTCTACAGTAGGCATCAGCTTTGTACCTTCTCTGTTTTATTAATTGTTTATATTGTTATTAGAAATTGCCTAGAGGGCAGATGGGTAGCTCAGTGGATTGAGAGCCAGGTCTAGAGATGGGAGGTCCTAGGTTCAAATGTGGCCTCAGACACTTCCCAGCTGTGTGACCCTGAGCAAGTCACTTAACCCCCATTGCCTATCCCTTACCGCTCTTCTGCATTGGAGTCAATATTGATTCCAAGACAGACGGTAAGGGTTAAAAAAAAAGAAGAAAAAGAAATTGCCTATAGTGGCCACCCTGTACCACATTCCTTCCCTACTTTCCCACTCTGGAAGGACAGCAAGACCTCTCCCAGACAAATGATAACAAGGTAGACAATGAAAGAACATGGAACCTATGGACTGGAGATGCTGGCATTTCAGAAGAATCCCCCAATCTTGTGCATGCTCCTTATTCCCTAGGACAACAAACCCCAAACATACCTCCACCTGAGTCTGGAAAGGGAGATGCTAAGCTCCCAGACCCCAATAAATATTCCAACCCTGATTCACAAGGCATGGAAGCTCCACTCCTTGGAGGAATCTGCTGCCCTAGAGTGGAGCTGCTATGCCATACTATGAGCTCCAAAGAGGCTACTCTACTAACCCCTAGGCTTATCCATCATCCCTAAAGCTGCCTGATTAGCCCCCAGACTATTCCACCAGCCATTGGGCTATTATTCCATCAAAAACTATCTCTTCAAATATAACTCTTGTTTGAGTCTCCCATTCTTTGGGCGAGACCCTGCTATGAACTTGGATGTTTCTCCCACATCATATCCATTGCATTGTGAAGGTCTATCTCAGTCCTCCAATTAGACTATAATTTCCTTGAGGGTAAGGGACTTCCTGTTTCTCATCTACCACTTTACCCTAATGCCTGACACATTGTTTTTTTACCTCAAAGAACCATAATTTCACCAGTGAGGGTATTCTCTTCACTGATGGAGATTCTACACTCCATTAGTAGAGAATGAAGCTGTGAAGAGCTACAGCGAATAGAATCAGAAAAACTTGAGTTTGAATCTTGCCTCAGGCACTAACCAGCTACATAGCTGTGGGCAAGTCACTTAACTCTACTTGCTTCCCTTTCCTCTTCTGTAAAAATAAAGATAATATGGCACCTACCTCCCAAGGTTGTTGTGAGGATCACATAATTGTAAAGCACTTGGCATAGTGCCTGGCAAATAATGAGGGCAAATGTATTAGTTATTATAATGAGATTAATTATTATTATTACATGCTCTACACCTCCTAGGCAATTTTTATGAAACTCTGTGCTTAAAGAAACTTTATGACTGGTGATCAAGACTCAGGTACTGAGTCAGTTTAAACTAGGCCAAGAAGTTAATATAATATGATGACCTAATAGGGAATGAGAAAATATATCTCCTCTTTTTTTGCAGAAGTGGTGGTCTAAGGATGAAGAACATGGCCTATGCTGTCAGGCTTGGGGAAAATGTGTGCTTAATCTTGCTAAACTACTGTTTTCCTTTCTTTTTTACTCTTTGTAACTAGAGAGGACACTTGGGGGAGGGGAGGGAGAGAGATATATTTAGAAATGAAGATGATACAATAACAAAATCTATTAATAAGTTTTGTTCTAAAAATTTAAAAAGAAATTAACAGGAGCAAAGCAGCTAGATGGCTCAGTGGATAGAGCACCAGGTCTGGAAACTGAAAGTTCTCCATTCAAATTTGGCTTCAGGCACTTCCTAACTATGTGATTTAGGCACATCACTCACCTCCAATTGTCTAGGCCTTACCTATCCTCTACCTTAGAACTGATGTTTAGTATCAATTCTAAGACAGAAGGTAAGAAATTTTTAAAATTAATTAATGATAAGTTATGCAAACCAAAACAACCCTGAGGTATCACCTCACACCTATCAGATTGGCTAACATGGCAGAAAAGTAATGAATGCTGGAGGGGATGTGGCAAAGTTGGGACACTAATTCATTGCTGGTGGAGTTGTGAATTGATCCAGCCATTCTGGAGCACAATTTGGAACTATGCCCAAAGGGCGATAAAAGACTGTCTGCCCTTTGATCCAGCCATAGCACTGCTGGGTTTGTAGCCCAAAGAGATAATAAGGAAAAAGACTTGTACAAGAATATTCATAGCTTCGCTCTTTGTGGTGGCAAATGAGGGGATGCCTTTCAATTGGGGAATGGCTGAACAAATTGTGGTATATGTTGGTGATGGAATATTATTGTGCTAAAAGGAATAATAAAGTGGAGGAATTCCATAGAGACTGGAACGACCTCCAGGAAGTGATGCAGAGCGAAAGGAGTAGAACCAGGAGAACATTGTACACAGAGACGGATACACTGTGGTACAATCAAATGTCATGGACTTCTCTACTAGCAGCAATGCAATGATCCAGGATCCAGAGGGACTTATGAGGAAGAACATGATCTACATCCGGAGAAGAATTGTGGGAGTAGAAACAGAAGAAAAACAACTGCTTGATCACATGGTTCAATGGGGATATGGTTGGGGATGTAGACTCTAACAATCACCCTAGTACAAATATCAATAATATGGAAATAGGTCTTGATCAATGACACATGTAAAACCCAAAGGGACTGCTCTTTGTCTATGGGAGGGTGTGGGAGGAGGGGAGGGAAAAAACATGAAATGTATAACCATGGAAATATATTCTCAATTAATTAGATAAAATTTTTCAAATCATGGAAAAAATTAACAATTAATCTCTGATCATTTTGTTATTATTATTCAGTTCTGTATATCTCAATGTTACCTCATTTTAGGGTTCTCTTGGCAAAGATATTAAAGTAGCTTGCCATTTCTTTCTCCAGTTTATTTCACAGATGAGGAAGCTGAGGCTAATAGGGTTAAGTGACTTGCCCAGGGTCACACAGCTAAAGAAGTATCTGAGGCCAGATTTAAACCCAGAAAGATGTCTTCCTGGTGTAGGCCCAGTCCTAACCATTGTGCCACCTAGCTTCCTTCTGGCTCACAATAGGCACTTAAATGTTTGTCAATTTGACAGCCCCTCTCCCAAACTATATTATGTATGAATATCCACAATAATTTAACTGCAAAACTTCCGAACAAATCTCAGCCATTTCAAAATCCCTTGAAACCACTCAATAGAAATGTCCAAGAAACTTTGTGCCCTTCAGGGAGCAGTCATTCCATAGCTCGACCACAAGAAAACAGAAATTCAAAGAATCACTGAGTTGGAAATTACCTTAGAGGGCACTTAGTCCAACCCCTCCATAAATCTCCTTTAGAAGATCTCTGAAAAGTGGTTATCTGGGCTCCTCTCAGAGACCTCCATTTAGCAGCCTGTTCCACTGTTGGATGACATTAGTTGTTAGAAGTCACATCCTTATTGAACTACAACCTCCCTTCCTTTCATCTCCACCTATTGTTCCTCCTGCCTTTTTGGATAAATCACAATCATTCTAGTTTTTCCTTGTTTACAAATATATGAAGACTGCAATTATGCGCGTGTGCACACACATGTGATCTCTCTCTCTCTCTGTCTCTCTCTCTCTCTGTCTCTCTCTCTCTCTCTCTCTCTCTCTCTCTCTCTGTCTGTCTCTCTCTCCTTGTCTCTCTTCTCCTCTCCTCTCTCTCCTCCTTCAAGAAATCCTCATATTGAGGGAGGTGAAGCTGACCAGCCTTGAAAATACAGCTGTCTGGCCTTGGGAGTTTGTCAGGACCATAAATATGTCAAACAACAGGCCAGGAAGACCCCAACAATATAGAATTGTCAAAGTTCCAAGAATAGTAGGAAGCAGATAAGAGCCATACATGCAGGCAAAATTCCAAGGCTAAGGGGCTGGAAAACCGGGCTTACAGAAAAAGTATAAAAAGCCCAGCCTGTCAGAAGCAACTCGGAACTCTGATGGTAGTGGTTCCCACTGATGCGCATATCAGTCTTCCCAATAAAGGCTTTCTCCTTGCTTGATTACATTGTCCGGACTTCCTTGGTGGTGGGTGAAAACCCGGACCTTAGCAATATAACATGATTTCAAGTACCTTCACCATCCTGGTTGCCTTGGGACTAGGTCCAACTTAAAAATGTCCTCCTTAAATATAACACCAAAAACTGGAGGCAGTACTTAAAATGTGTGGGGCAGTAGGTGGCTAAGTGGATGGAGCACCCAGCCAGGAATCAGGAAGACTCATCTTCCCAAGTTCAAACTCTGCCTCATACACTGATTTGCTGTAGGACCCTGGACAAGTTTTTTTAAACCTGCTTACTTCAGTTTCCTCATCTTTAAAATAAGCTTGAGAAAGAAACGACAAATCACTCCAGTATCTCTGCCAAGAAAACCCCAAATGGGGTCGCAGTCAGACACGACTGAAAAATGACTGAACACAGTTCCAAATATGATTTTATCAAGATGCTGAACAATTGTAGGATCTCATATGCCTCTATTCACTCAAATGAAAATCATTTGACTACCATGCAACACTGTCAATTCTTCCTTGAGTCTACAGTCCTTTAGGGTTAGGGTTAGGGTTAACCACAAAGCACAGAAGCTGTTATGGAGCCATGTCTCCCCTTCCCCATTATGAATGTGCGTAGTTTGCTTTTTTAAATCTGTGTATAGAAATTCACACTTACCCTTACTAAGTTTCATGTTATTAGATTCCAATCTGTAGAGTTCTTTTGGGATCCTCTTTCTGTTATCTAGTGGATTAACTATACTAAAAATAACTTATTGGGGCTTAGTCACTGAAAAGTATCCAGTGGCCCATGAACTTCAGGGTAGAAGGAATTGATTTAAAAGGACTGGAAGTGAACACTGATCTTCCCTAAATATTCCTCTTTCTCTTTCCTTCCTTCCCTTCCCTTTCCTTCCTCTTCCTCCTTCTTTGTTTCCCTTCTTTTTCTTTCCTTCCTCTCTTTCCCTTCCTTTCCTTCCTTTTTTCCTTCCCTCCTTCCCTTCATTCTTATCCTTCCTTCCTTCCACAAACATTCATTAACATTAAGTGCTTATTATGTGTAGAACAGAGAAATCCAAGAAAACCCTGGATGAAGGAAAAGCACAAGACCTCTGTTTCCATAGTTATGAAGCCCATTGACTTACTATCACAACCTTGACTCCTTCCTTCCTCCAGTGCAAATTTTATCCATCTTCCACCAAGGTCCTGTCTCTCCCATGAGGCCTTCCCTGACTATACTTCATTGTTCTCATCCATTCCTGAACTCATACAATCTGAGAGTGCAAAGGAATCTCAAAGGTTATTTAGTCTACCCTCCAATGTTACACAGTATATGGTGGTCTGATTTTTATTTCTAGCAGTGTGGAGCTCATTACTTTATGAAGCATCACAGTCTATTGTTGGAAAGAATTATTAGAAAGACCATCATTATTCTGAGTAAAATTTGCCCCCCTATAATTTGGTTCTTTCTACTTAACTTGGTCTGGATTCAGTCAGGATTAACCAGGCTGAATCTTTGGAATTCTTTCCCATCACCCATCCACGCCCTTAGCAAAGGGCAACATGTTGGTAAAGGATATGCTTTACCACTGCAGGAGGCTTGAATCAGTATTTCTTTAGTTCAGTCACCCATAAAATGGGGATAATAATACCTGTGCTACTCCCCTTACAGTGAGGGTCAAATGAGATACTGGATGTAAAATGTTTTCTGAGCATTAAGTGCTACATAAATGTCAGCTATCATTTTATTATTATTAAAATTAATGATACTCTTAATAATAACAATTTGTTGGGCAAGATCTCTGTGTGTCCTTCTTGAGAAGACAGAATCTTTAACCTTCACACCATTCAGACTGTTAGTTGGAGGCATTACAGAAAGATTCAGCTAGACTCAGGATTATCAGTGAATGGATTTTATCATTGTTGAAGGTCTAAGATTAAACTATATGGAAGAATTGGAATTATGCAAAATTAATCTGTATGCATTCATTTTGGGAAGATCTTTGGGCTTTTAATAGAAATAAGACCAAAGGATAGATATTGAAAGGAGGTATATTTCAGGTCAGTATCAGGAAGAACTTTCTTATACTTAGAGCTATCTACTAATTATGTAATTAAAATCTGTTACCCTAAAAACTACAATTCCCAGCACCCTACTCTCCTCACGTTATGTGCTGATGTAGGGAGGATATAAATTTGGCATAACCTTGCCTCTCCCTCTCTTGTCTTCCTGTTCCGGTTTTGGTGTAGTGGACTTTTTAAACAGGCAAGGAGAACTGAGTCCTGTGGTCTTAAATTTGTTAAATAATTAGGGTTTTTTAAACTTCTATTTCCTTGTTATTCCTTCTACTTCAAGTGATTATTAATAAACTTAAAATATAATTCTTGGAATGTTGGATATTAATTTAAATCTTACACAATGGAATGAGATCAGGAGGTAGTGAGCTCCCCCTCGCTGGAAATATTCAATCAGAGGCTGGATGATCAGGAATGCTGTAAAATTAATTCATGCTTCAGGTTGGGGTTAGACAATATACTCTAATAATATCTAAAATTGTGTCAAAATAATTCATGTTTAATTTTTCTCTGTACGTGCTCCACCCTGGTATCATGGAAAAAAACATTAGATTCAAAGTCAGAAAACTGGCTTTGTGTCCCATCGTTGATACATTCCAACTAAAGGACTATATAGGCAAGTCACTGAGGATCTGAGTCTGAATTTTCTCATCTGTGAAGATAATAAAACTCCTACTCTCTTTCTTCCACAGTTATTATGAGGAAAGTACTTTGAGAGCTTGGCTGTTGGCCCATGATTGGCAACTTAGAGATGATCTTCAATCAACTGAATCAACTCAAAGCATCATCAGTGAATAACTTTGTTGAATAGTCTGCTATAGCTAAGTAAATCTTATTTTGTTAACTATTTTTAAAAAAAGAAAGTGCTTAACATTTATAAAGCTATGGATAGCTGCTGTGATTGTTATTACTTAAAAGCAAAGAGAAAGAACTGGAGACAATTTTTTAGTTCATTTTAACCCTTACTTTCCATCTTAGAGTCAATATCCTGTATTGGTTTCAAGGCAGAAGAGTGGTCAGGGTGAAGCAATGGGGAGAGTGAAGTGGCTTGCGCAGGGTCACATAGCTAGGAAGTATCTGAATCCAGATTTGAACCTAGGACTTCCAGTCTCTAGGTCTTGCTCTCAATCCACCAAGCCACCTAGCTGCCCACTTTCATTCCCTATCCATGATCTGTGAGAGCTGGAAGAGGACAGAGCAAAGCACTCAATGCTAGGAGAGTATTTGACAGTGTCTTTGCCATTGTAATATCTTATAGTTTATTAAAGATAATAAAAAAATATTAAAGAATCAACTTTTCTGCATATATACGTAAATATATGCAGAAAAGTTGATTGTGTAGTATCAACATAGAGGGTTTAGATTATGCTAGGGAATTTCTAAGACAGTGGGGCAGAGGGGATCTAGGGCCCTATATTGAATTATTTTTATAAACTTGAGCAATAATTTTATATCATTCCCTAGATTCCTTCAGAACCTGCCTCAGCAAGCATCTTGCTGGGCCTTTTGAAACTGGCAATCTGGCTGGGTTGGGCTGTCTACACATGGGCTCAAAGAGAATCTTTTGCTTCCCTGCCAAAAAAAAAAAAGAGAGAGAGAGACTTAGTGTAGATAGGCTGCTGGTTTGTGTAGAGTGACACCTAGTGGAAAAAAGGCTATAAACTAAACCAAATCAATCCACCTTTTAAGGGCCTACTATGTGCCAGGCATTGTGCCAGGCACTGGATGTAAAATTATCAAGATTAGAGTTTCTTCTCTCAATGATCCTGCATTCTCCCAGGGAATATTACAATATGTTCATACATAAGCAAATACAGGACAAATAGTTATGGAAGAGAGTGGAAGCACTGCTTCAATAACACCACCATGTGCACACAAAATATCTACCACTTTCATACTTAGGACATAGAACTTGAATGTTAGAATTAGAAGGACCCTTAAGACATCTTCTAGCCCAATTTCTTCATTTTGTGAATGAGGAAACTGAGGTCTTTTTCCTGACTCGGGCTTTTTCTGGGTGCTCAGTGGCACTGATGAAATTAAAATTCAAGAACTCAGCATCAAGACTGGATGTTGCCAAATTCCTAGGTTAGTAGGATGGGATCATTCCATCTTCCAGCCAGAGACTTCTTAGTGGGGAGGGCCAGATAACCTAACATGGAAAACAGCTTTGAGGCAGTGTAAAGACCTGGGATTTAGGACACTTGGGTTTGAGCCTTTACTCTTGTGCCACAAATACCACTGGACAAGTAACCTTGCTTCCTTGGTCCCAATTTCCTAAACTATAAAATGAGGAGGCTAAAATAGATGATCTCCAAGGTCTTTCCAACTCTAAAATTCTGGCCTCAATTTACATGATGCAAATTAGACTTTAAAAGGTTGCCTGAATTCTTAGCTGCTAACAAAACAGTTGCCAAAAATTATAGCATTGCCTCTTGAGAAACTAAGACCAACACACTAGGTTGGGACTTGGGAATGAAGGATACTCTGCTCTTAGATAGAGTATCTTTAAGTTGTTGACCTCATGGACCTGGACCAAAGGCAACAATTGTGGTGATCCCTTCTCTAATAAATAATGTGGCTTTCATTTCGGTTCCACTGCTCCAGAACTCTCTCTTGCTATTCTCCACAATAAAATATTGCTCATTGAAATCACCTCTGTATCTGTTTGAGGGCACTGGCCTTGTACTGCTCCATACTTCAAGGAACTATGATTCTATTGGTTTTCAAGTGCTAATGAGATGATATTTAGGAAGAAAAACAGTAAAGTCACATCTGGGTTCAAAAAATCACTTACAAAAGCACAGGATAGGGCAGATATTGCTAGATAAATATTTATTTAAGAAATGAACTGTGAAATGAAAAGTAGTTAGCAAATTAGGCTTCAACCAACACCTTATACCATATTCCACAATACAGTCTAAATAGATGAACTTAATTTTATTTAAAAATTAGGAAAGAAGGGAAGTTAGGTGGCTTCCCCTAGATGAGATCCAGGCTCAGAGGATGGGAGGTCCTGGGTTCAAATCTGGCCTCAGACACATCCCAGCTTTGTGACCCTGGACAAGTCACTTGACCCCCATTGCCTAGCCCTTACCACTCTTTTGCCTTGGAGCCAATTCACAGTATTGCACAGTATTGACTCCAAGACAGAAGGTAAGGGTTTAAAAAAAAAAGATGGAAGGTAAGGGTTAAAAAAATTAGGAAAGTAATTGATCCTATACCTTACACAGCTAAGGGGAGATGTCTTCTTATATATATATATATATATATATATATATATATATATATATATATATGGGCAAGTCCCTTAATCCTGTTTGCCTAACCCTTGCTTCTCTTCTATCTTATGACTGATACTAAGAAGAAGGTAAAACCTTAAGATAGAAGAGAAGCAAGGGTTAGGCAAACAGGATTAAGGGACTTGCCCAGGGTAACACAACTAGGAAGTGTCTGAGGGCAAGTTTGAACTCAGATCATTCCAATTCCATGCCTAACACTGTGCTTGCCACCTTGCTGCCCTCATGAGATGTATGCTTAATCAAAAAAGAGATAGAGGCACTTACAAAAGATAAAATAAATAATTGTATTATATAAATTGAAAAAGTTTCAGCATAGATAAAATTAATGCACCTAAGATAAGAGAAACAATGGAATGGGAGGAATTTAAAATTTTTTTTCATATGAAGATTTCATATCCAAAATACATAAATTATATTTGCATATACTTTATATATAAAGGTTTGATATCCAAAATATATAGATTTCATATATTTTATATCATACATATGTGTATTTATTATGCATATTTTATCAATATAGAAATACTAATAGCCATTCCCCCAACAGACAAAGGTCAATGAACAAACACTAGTCAATATTCAATATGATAGTCAATTTCACAATAGTCAAAGGACATGAGCAAACAATTCTGAAAAAAGAATTGCAAAAGGAGGCAGCTAGGTAGCTCAATGAATTAGAGACAGGAGGTCCTGGGTTCAAATAAGAACCTTAGATGTTTCCTAGCTGTGTGACCCTGGACAAGTCACTTGACCCCCGTTGCCTAGCCCTTACCACTCTTCTGCCTAGGAATCAATACACAGTAATGATTCTAAGATGGAAGGTAAGGAATCTTTAAAAACTACAAAATATGAATACATGAAAGAATACTCCAAATCACTAATAGCAAGAGAAATACAAATCAAAGCAACCTTCAACCCCCTACCCTGAAAATTAGCAAAGATGACAAAATATGGCAGTAGTCAATGAGGATGGGATTGTGGAATGATTGGCACATTAATACATTGTTGGCAGAGCTATGAAAAGATTTTGAAAAGCAATTTGGAATTTAGTTAATAAAGTAACTAAAATGTCCATACACTTTGAACCCAAGACCATTATTAGGTTTATACTCCAAGAAAACCATCAAGAAGAAAACCTCCATATATAGCAAAACATTTATTGCAACACTGTGAAAGCAAAGGATTTGAAACAAAACATATGCCCATTGTCTGAGGAATGGTTTTATATTGTGACACATTAATGGAACATTATTGTGCTATAAGAAGTGATGATGAAAACCAAAAATCTTAGAAAGACCTGCATGAATTGATGCAAAGGTGAAGTAAACAGAACCAAGAAAACAGTACACACAATAACTGCAATATAAATGGAAAGAATAGCCACACACAAAAATCAAAAGGGAATGTAATAAAATTATAAAGACCAATCAGGATTTTAAATAAAGAGATATGTAGTAACACCCCCAACCCACATCTTCATGGAAATGGGAGATCTACAGGTATTACAGCCTTCATACGTTTACAGACTTTTTCAAACTATCTACCAGATTTTCCCTCTTCTTTATTATTTTATTATTGATTTATTTTAATTGTTTTTTATTTTATATAAATTTATATTATAAAATTCTATAATTTTATAAACATACATGTATATTTTATTTATTACTTTTAATAATTGTTATTTTTATCTTTAAAAAAATTCTATTGGCTCTCTGGGATAGAGAGGTATACTAGGGAATAACTATGATAATATCAAAAAGAAAAAAGATATGAATTTTTTTTTAAATAAAGGAACTGTTTAGTACTACAAGGTCAGTATGAATATGACGTGGTAACCAAATTAACTAATGCAATCTAACCTTGCAATTAAAGAGACAAATTATTCAAGACAAGATGTTCCCCATACTTTGTCCTAATTTGCCCTATGGAAAATTGTTCCCTGCTCTAGGCACCACATTTTAGCGTAGCACATGTTCTAGAGTAATTATACCAAACCCCACTTGTACTAAAATTTCCAGAGGATATTCAGGGCTTAAGTGTAGTCCTAAGGATTTGGAGGAAGGGAAGGCTGTCTTTTCTAATATTAGAGCTCATGAGCCCCAACTAGTATATTTCTTGCCATGATAATCACTCAGTCAATCAGATTTCATTAACATTTAGAAAGAAATGTTTATTGAGATAGTATCTCCCCAAAATCTATAAAACATTTTCCCACAAATACATATAAAGTATAGGGTAAAGTGAGCTAATCCTTAGCAAGCACGTGTGGCAAAGGGGTAACTCCCAATTTCTATATGTTTCTTTGCTAGATTCAAGATATTTCCCCGTAAGTATAGTATAGCTTCTCTATTATATGTTTAGAGCCTTGAACTCAGACCCCAGTGCAACCACAGCTAATCCAGAAAAACTGTTAAGACATCAATGGTAAGGCTTCCAAATGCCTAAAGTTCTTAAGGTCTTCTTTGAGGTCAAGACAGAATGGAAATGGCCAAGACAGAAACTAAATCTCCAGCTCTGAATCCCCTTTCCCAAATAATATTGATTCAATGGATTAGCTAGAACACTTATTCATATCAGTTTGGTAGAATATCTTGAATTCCAAACTAAATCCTTGTGTGGGCCCCAGGGAGGTATTATTAAATTTCCTCAGTCAGTCTAAACATACTTCCTGTGCACTGTTACTCCAGTTGATCATGGACTTTAGATTCTTCCTGGAACATCAGGGTAGTCCCATTTCCCTGATTTTTTCTGTTTTTTTCTCCTTTCCTCTGATTTTATTTTAGAAAATGTCCTATTTGTCTCTAAAAAATTCCCAAGGATCCATCAAATGAGATATTTGTAAAGTACTTTCCAAACCTTAAAGCATTATATAAATGTTAGTTATTATTATCCTCTCAATATTCAACAAATATTATAGAACCCTAGAACACCAAATAGAGGGTATGAAAAAGAACCTTAGAGCACAAAAAATAGAATCTCAGAATTAGAAAGGAAATTTAGAGACTGTTGAAGCACTTCATTGACCAAATGGAAAAACTGAAACTCTATGAAGACAAATGACTTAACCAAGGCCACTTGGTCACCTAGTGAACATGGACTAAAGGACAAGGATTAAAACTAGAGTACAATCTAGTCATGACTTTGGAATCCTGCTCCATCTGAAGAAGCCAGCTATTCCTTCAGACTTCAACTCAGAAATGCTGGGATACACTGTTCTTCTCTCCCTCCATGGTTTTTTTTTCTTTCGTAAAAGATACCAACAGTCAGCAATTCATAAGCAGGAAAACACAATTAAACCCCAAGGGGGGAAAAAGCATAGCCCTTCTATTTCAATTAAAATCAGTGGCTGTTGGAAATGTGCAGATTTAGAGCTGTAATACCAACTGAAACAGTGAATTCTCCATTGTGATCAAAGGCTTCATTTAGCAGGCTGAAAAGCAGGCATGAGCTTAATTGAACAAGAGAAAGAGAGAACCTCCGAGCAGCCAGGCATAAGCAAATAGCCTCAAAAAATATAAGGGAGCAATTCAAGGAGAATTAACTAATTGTCCAGAATGCTCTTCTCAGGCTCTGAATAGAAAGAAAATAAGCGTTTTTTAAGAGCACCTACTATGTGCATATGCTAAATGCTTTTTAAAAATATTATCTCTTTTGATTATCACCTAGAAAGATCCACTTCTTCATGTGTAAAATCTGGCTTCCAGCTTTGACAGTTAGATCCTGCTTGACTTACTCTCCAGACATTACATCCTTTAGAGCTTCTTCATCCCATTCCCAAGCTCATTGCCCCCTTCTGTTTCTCCTTTGTGTGTCATGTGCCCCTTACTCCCAGAAGAGAAAGGAATGTCTTTGCTTGTATTTGGATCCCAGTTCTTCATTCAGTGATTGGCACAGTTAACACAATAAGTTTTCTTTCTTTTTCTTCCTTCCTTTGTTTTGATCTGTCATACATTCTTTTATCATCTCTGTCTACCTACCTACCTGTTTATCTACCTACCTACTTATCTAGCTATCATTCACCCAGCCAGTTATCTACCACTCATCTGTAACAACCGACCTATTTATGTACCTCTCTACATCCGCAGGTCCTTTTTGGCTCTAACATTCCATAAATATAACTTAAGTGGGATGTATTGTTTGACATCTGAAGTCCCCTAAATCCCAAGACTTTCAAGTGCTTGGAGGCTAAAGGGAAGATGACTGTGTCTATGTGAAAAAGCAAGGAAATTCTCTAGGGTGAAATTTCTTCCCCCTACATGCCACATTCCTCTGTGCCATATTTTGGTCATTTTTAAGTTGGACAATAAAACTTGAGATCAGTTCATGATCAAAACACTATTCCAATATGTTTGTTTGGAGCAAACTTTTCATGTCACTTCTTCAGAGTAACAGTGTAGAGACTCAAATATCGACACTTTTAGGATAGGGATGAAAATTGAACTTGTGATTTCACTGGCACAGAGAAATATAGGATGAGGAAACTTCCTCTGTTACTTCCTCTGAACAGGAAACTGTTCCTCTGCAGATCAGCAACTATATTTTTGAAACCTTTAGTATCAGAGTTGCCTAGAGCAGTGACAGGTTAAGTGACTTGACCAGACTCATATAGGCAAGTATTTGATAGAGGCAGAACTTGAATGCACATCTTCCTGGCTTTGAAGCAGATTCTCTATCTCCTATATCATGTAGCCTCTCTTAGGGCTTTTGATGAAGTACAGATAAAATGGATTGAAAACGTCATGATCAGAGCACAGTAATAATTAAAATAAAATCATTATGCTGAACCAGACACTGTTTCAAATAAAGCATGTTTTTTACAGTTCTCTAAAGAGAAACTTGATCTTAGCTCCAGGGTAACAATCTATCATAAACCTAGCGCCAGAGACAAAGATGCAAGCTGTTCCTTGTTGTGATACTGAATGTTCTAATTCCAATTCACTCCAACTAGAATCATTAACACTCAGAAATGGAAGGGACTTCAGGAAAACACCTTGCCCAAATGATACCTAAATCTCTAGGGATGAGAAACTACCTTATGTGGCAGTCCAATTTTTAGGAAGTTCTCTTTAAATCATGCCAAAATTTGCTTCCCTATAACCCATTTTCTTCTAAAATTGCCCTGTGGGGTTACATAAAATAAATCCAATCTCTCTTCTTCATAACCAGGTAGAGACTGGAATTGGACCTGAGATTTCCTCAGTATAGGGAACCTTCTCTGCAATTTATTAGGGGAGGAAGTTTTTGATTGGATAAGTCCTCATAACAGACTTTTAAGTATTTGAATACGGCAATATTAACTATTGCTTGGCACAAGAAGCTGGGGCACTACATCTAGCTCCCTTTCTACTAAGCAGCCCATCTGTTTTGGACCCAGTTGTGTGATCAAACTAAGTTCCATATTGGGGGACCTGTCTGACTCCCAGCACTCTTCAGCTCATTAAACCCTGATCCCAGTGCCTGAAGAAAAATTGCTTCAAGTTGTGTTTCATGTCCCCAAAAGGATAGATAAAAAGCTATTCAATGTACAACCTGAATCAGGTATGGGGTAGGTCCTATATTATTTCCTACAAACTAAAAAGTGTGAATCACAAAATAATCGCAAGAGAACATTGACAGAGACTTAAAAACAAGATTTAGCTACTAAACTTATAATGACTGCTACATTCTGGCAGTTTGAGACTTAACCTTATCAGAATATAAAGCAGCTTTTCTGCTGAGCAGATTTTTCCTATTACTGTGGTTCTATACTGTCCCTTCAAAAAAAAGTCCATGTCTTTGGAGCAGATGAGCCAAGGTTTGTGTTTTTTCTTCATGGCAGTCACCTCCTTCAACAAGGAAACCCCTCTCTATTACCATTCAACTCCATGTGATAGATATGGACGTATATGTTGTGTCTAAACCCCAAGGTCACCTTCCACCCTGGAAAGATCTATCTTTGAGATTGATGTTTGGAAACCTATTCTGGAAGGAAAACAGAAAACACTTCAGATACCCAATCTTATGGTCACCCAGTTGAGTTCCTCTGCTCTAGCTGGAAGCAATTGATCTGCTGCAGGGATGAGGGAAAGAGCAACATCACTCCATTACCTCGGTATGGGGAATTTAATAAAAGAGGTACTTGTCACATGAGAGAGCTAAAGGAAGAGAAGGCCAAAAGCAGAGTCGTTCCATTTTTTCAAAGTCTCCTGAGTCATCAGCTCTTCCTACTCAGGGGCCAATAAGAGGGCTGCTTCATTATCCCTAAATTGCCCAAATGATGATCTAGCATATGTGGGTTCACTGGAAGCCAGCAAGGAAACTCTGTGCAACCCCCAGGAACACAGGTCATCTCCAAGTCTTCTCTTCTCCATATGATTCATCACCACTAATTCAGTAGATCTACATTTAACAAGGTTTCCAGTCTGTCAAATTAAGGGGAGTTAAATTCCTCAGAATATCACATACATGATAGTCAGAATATGAAATGAAGGCATCTCTGCATAGATGATGTGATTTTGTTGTTAGAAAGGTTTTTAAAAAACTCTTTTAAAGGACTAAAGCTCAAACTGTATAGTTATTCCACCTACCTATGGTTTAGAAGGAAAATCAATGAGTGTGTGGTAGGTATAGAGTGCTGTCTATGGGGTGGGAGGACATGGGTTCAAATTCTAACTCTGACACTACCTGTATGACACTGAATGAGGCCCTTAACCTCTTAAGGCCTCATTTTCCTCATCTATAATAGGGTTAAACGAGATGAATTCTGTGCTCTCTTTCAGCCCCATATCTGCAATCATGGACAGCCCTGTGACAGGGAGTGCTGCATGTACTAGGAGGGGGATATGATTTCCTACTAACTGAGAGGCATATGAGCATACCAAATCCATGTCTGGAGAAACTGAGGAGAGAGAGAATCAATTAGAGAGAGAGAAGTGAGAACTTTTGAATGGCTTTTGGAAGTCCAAGAGTAGCAATCATCCTTCTGGTGCTTTCAAAAGGCTCTCCTTTCCCAGAGCAGCTTTTCAGGTGACTCACCCACCTGGAGAGGGAGCGAGGTGTTCTATTTCAATGATCTGAGAAGCAAGGAACCCTAAGTCTGAAACCCAAGTCTATCACCACTTAGCTGTGTCCCCGTGAGAAAATCACCACCTGTTTCTAGGAGTCAGTTTTCCCTTCCGTAAAATGGCAGAATTCAACTGAAAGAACTCTAGGCTTCCTTCTAACCCTGATATTTGTAATTCTGTGGCTGTATGATTCTAAGTAGCCTGCACTAAGCTAGCAGATTCATCAAATCGCCTTTGGTCTTTCCTGTCCTTTTTACACACACACACACACACACACACACACACACACACACACACACACACACACACTTCCCAACACCCTGCATAACACCCACATATCACAATGCCTCACTTTGCCAAAGGCTGCGCAGATGTTCTCGCCAACACACTTTAGCTTGTCTATAAATATTACTGATGTGCATTCTCGATAATAATAAAGTTCCCAATGATGTAGCACTTCATAGTTTGGAAAGTGCTTTCCTCAGGAAAGCTTTGGGAACAGAGTTTTGTAAAACTTTATGATTCCCATTTTAGAGATGAGGAAATGGAGACTTAGAAGCACTGTGTCTTTCTAGGCTTGTGAGAGTGTAAGGATTCAAATCCAGCCCTCCTGACTCCAGGGCAAATACTTCCAAGGACACTTGGTACCATACTATGGCATGCCGGGATTCCTATAATGCAGTCAAGTTGTCTTTTGCTTTCTCCCCATGTCCTACTGCAGGACATCTTGTGGAAAGTACATGGGATCTGGAGTCAGGTGGCCTGGATTTGAATTCCTTTTGTGAATGGGTTGCTTTACCTTTACCTGAGCCTGAGTTTCTCTGTAAAATGGAGGTCTTGGATTAAATGCCCTTTGAGGTCCCCTCCCAGTTCTAAATCTCTGGTCCAATGAAATCGGGCTCTATCCCAAGGCCCCCGCCCACCCCCCAGCCCCCAGGTCATCATGTCACATGGTAATGATCTGGCTGGCAGCTACAGTGGGACTAACAGTGTCATTCCTTAAGCCGTTTCTATTTTTCCTCAGCCTGATTATTTTAAGCTGCCTAGGAAGCCCCACTGGCCAAACCTAATGTTATCTCCTGTGCACAGTCACTGCCTTGTTAAAAGGCAATCAGAGGAGCTGACTTTAATAAATGTTAACACTCTCAGTACGAAATCTGCCAATTAAAACTCCTGGCCCAGCCCTTTGAAAGCACCATATGGAAAATCCCCTCTGTCTTAATAAGCTCCTGTCATCAGAGCAGAGTAAGGGGTGGGAGGGTCTGGGGGAAGGGAGGGAAGAGACATTGCAACTTTCAGAGAAAAGGAAGGGAGGCAAGTTCCTCCACCTCTCATCTTCATACCAAGCCTACAGCAGGTGACTTAGAGAAGGAGTAATAATGGCCATCCAATGCAGCTGAGGAAGTCTCCAGGTGTAACAACTTTTCATGCCAATGGACCCAGGCTTCCAACGCCGAGAGAGTGGGACTGTCTCTGTTCATCAGCTTTTCCACTTAAATCTCCTTCACGCACAAGTGTCTTTGTGCACACTCATCTATCATAGATGAAAATGCACAGACAATCGTCATCCTCAGTTATTGAGAGACTACTACTATACTATAATAAGGAGGTCAGTGGGCAAAACAGAAAAGAGAGAAGGCCCTAGAATTCAAGGGGAAGCCGGACTTTATTAGACTTATTCCCAAATATATTTACTACGTTTTTCTTGCCCAATTGTCGTCCCAATGCATTATTGCTATCAATAATAATGCCCATCATCTTTGCCCTAAGTGAGGTCTTTGGCAACCTAGGCAATGGGGATTTGTCCCAGTAGCATGCCAATGAGCTCCTGTATCTGTCTAATTAATCACAATATTGAGTTGAATTGAGGGCAGGAGAGCAAAGTCTCTCCTAAATGATCATTTTGATGCTTGGATGTGAAGAAATGTTCCTCAGTTGTCCTTCTCACCAATATTCCCTTTACTTTGGCCTGGCTACAGCAGGAAGGTGACCCTGACTCTGCCTAAATCCTAAATGGCAAGTTGGGAAGACTTTGAACTATGCCATTTAAGAAGCAAATGAAGAGATTTATCTTGCAGGGGCCAATTGGGAAGGGAGAGGAAGAGGAAGTGGAAATGACCCCTGCCTTAAATACCTGAAAGCTGTCATATGTTAGAGAAATTAGATTTGTTTATCTTGGACCTAGGGGACAGAACTAGGACTGATGAGAAGTTAAAAGGAGTCTCCTTTCAGCCCAATATAAAGGAGAAGTTCCTAAAAAGAAAGCTATTCTCACCAGTGGAATAGATTGCCTCAGGAAGTAGTGAGATTTCCATGCCCTGAAGGAAGATTGTTTAAAGTAGGATAATCATTTGTTGGGAGGATGGACTACATGCTATCTGACATCCTTTTTAGCTAAGAGATTCTATGACTCTGTGTTTCCACTTTGGGGAATCCTAGGTTACTGATGGCTGGGAAAGGAGAGAGATTAGATACAGGAAAAACATCTTGGGGGTTAGTTTAGTAGTTCACATGAGTGATAATAAAGACAGGAGCTAAAGTTGTAACTGTGAATGTTAAAAAAGAATATCAGTTATAGAGATGTTATAGAGGTAAACTCAATTAGACTTGGCAATTGATTGGATGGGACAAGGTTAGGGGATGAAGAGGACTCAGTTAGGCACTCAGGGATGTTGAAAGCAGTTAATGCTGAATGTAATGAAATATAATTGTGCCACAAGAAATGACAAGAGTCATGGTTTGAGAGAGACATGTGAAAGAAGAGTTGTATGATCTGATATAGAGTGAAGTGAGCAGAACCAAATGGACAATTGAAAAAGCAACATCGTAAAGACAAATAACTTTGAAAGGACTCTGATCAATGAAATGAACACCCACAATTCTAGAGGACTGGTGGTGAGGCGTACTCCTCACCTCTGGATAGAGAGCCAATATACAATATACAAAAATGTCAATGCTTTAAAATTGCTCTAAGACTTTGGGGACTCTATTTCTGGATAGAGCCAAGGATGGAATTCTTTTAATTGACTATGATTATTTGTTATAAGGGGTTTGTGTTTCTTTTTCTTTTCTAATGAGATCAAAGGAAGAGAAAATACATTTTACCAGGTAAATTTTATAGAATTCAGTTCAATCTCATGCATAGTAACAAACCTACTAAACTCCAGCCACTGGAGTCACAAAGACAAAAAACAATGTAGTTCCTGACCTTCTGGAGGAAATCATCATGTGCACAAATGATTACGGTTTAAAGTAAATTGAGGAGGGCTCAGTCACCCCAAATTAGTGGGGTAAGAAGAAAATGTGCCAGAGAAGGTTTGGCCTGAGTTCAATGCTAAAGGAAGAACAGGACTCTACAACATGATGGAGAGGAAATGCCATCCAAGCCTTATGGCAGGTTTTAAAGAATGCATGAAGTCATGAAATAGAGGATTGAGTTTGGAAAAGAGCTAGCAGTACATTTGAATTAGACTGTAGAATTTGTGAATGGGAGTAATATGAAATAAGGCTGGAAGTGGAAGTGGAAAAATATTCTGGTGGGCCTTTAATGCCAGACTGAAGAGTTTCTACTTTATCCAACACTTAGTACAATGCCTGGCATGTAGTAGGTACTTAATAAATGTTTATTGAATGATTATTCTATAGTCAATAAGAAACCACTGATGGTTTTTGAGCAACAAATAACATGATGAGAGTAATACCTTACAAAAATTATCTTGGCAAATAGGAAAAAAAACACATACAGGGTTATTTCAGTAGTCCAAATGAGTGAGGATTGAAACCTGAGCTATAGTAGGAACTGTGCAAATTTTAAAAAGAGTATTGATTATAGATATGTGGAAGTTAACCCAACAAGCCTTAGCAGTTGATTGGATGCCAAAGGTTGGGATATAAGGAAGAGTAAGTAAATCATTAAGGATGACTCCAATTTTATGAACCTAAGGGATTGTCATAGGGATGATGGTGTCTTTAACAAAAAAACAAAAACAAAAATGGTAGGTTTGGATAAGATTTACAGTGAAAGTTAAACCTTGCCTTCTGCTCTTATAATATTTCAGGCACTATGTTAGAGGATGAGAATACAAAGATAAAAGGTCCCTGAACTCAATGAATTTACATTCTATTTGAGTAAAACAAAATAAACACCAATAATATAATAACATAAAAAATATAGTTTCCAGAAAGGAGGACACTAAAGCCAAAAAAGAGATTATGGAGATTAAAGAGATTAAGAAAGAACCAGATGTTGATCCAGCAAGAGAACCTGGGAAAAAGAAGAAGAGAGTAGCCACTGTTGTGTCAAAAGCTCCAGAGGGGTTAAGGAAACTAAGAATTAATGAGAAAAGGCCATTGGAATTGAGTTTAATAAAACATTGGTTACTCTTGAAAGAATACTTTCATTCAAAAAGTGGGGTCAGAAGCCAGACAGCAAAGTTTGGAGAAGTGACTCAAATAAATGGTTATGCAACACTGATTTTGAGCACACCTCTGTGAGAACCAGCACAGATGTCAAAGATATGTTCTCGGCCCTTGAAGAGTTTATAATTGGGAAGGATATTCTACTCATAGGTAAGCCTGTGACATGGTATATATATAGGATTTTGTGCTGGAGGGCAGTGGCCAGCCTCGAGTTTCTGTATCTTCAACTAAAAAGTCCAGATATTGAGGCTGAAACTCAGGTTCTGACACACACATTTGGATATCTTGGGAAGGGAATGAGACAAAGGGACAAGCCTTTATATAGTGTTTCCAGTATATTAGGTGCTATGCTAAATGATTTCCAAAATACTGTCATTGGATCTTCCCAACAGCCCCATTTTATGGTCCAGGAAGCTGAGGATTCCATAGCACTGTTCTCTTTTGATCCTGGTTCTCTTATTTACATGATCATTTCTTCTCAGACTCTTGCTGGATCAGCATCCATCTGCTGCCTCCTTGTGTGTGGATGTCCCCAGGGATTTACTCTGGGCCTTCCCTAATCTGTCTCTATAATCTCTTTCTTGGTTTTAGTGCCTTCCTTTCTGGAAATCACATTTATTTGGGTTCATTTTGTTTTACTCCAATAGAATGTAAACTCATGGACCTATCCTTTCCCTTCATACTTCCCACATTCTGCCTTGGGTTATAGTTATTTTCTTATATGTCATATATATATAAATTATTTTCCCTACTAGAAATATAAGTACCTGGAGGGCAGTGCCTGACTTATTCATCACTATATTTTTTCAGGTGCCTTGGAAAGAAAAACTTAAGTATTTCAGATGCTTAAAAAATGTTTGTTAAATTGACTTGTTGAAACCAATATTTGACATCACTTTCAATAGACCTGGGGTACCTCAAAATTTTTCTTCTTATCTGAGGGAGAGGTTTGGTAATGTCTCATAGGACAGGGTTGTAGAGTTGAAAGATATTTAATATTTATGTAGTCTAGGAGTTCTTAACCTTTTCTGTATTATGGAACCCTATGATAATCTGGGGGACATGATGAGATAATAGATTAAATATATATATATATATGTTCATATATATATATATTGCTTAGCATAATGCCTGGCACATAGTAAGCACTCTCTCTCTCTCTAAAAAAAATTATATATATATATATACATTTTATTTAATATATATAATATATAGGTGTAGTTTAAATATACATATATAAATATATGCATTGTGTTTATGTATGTGCTATATATGTTTATTCTAATATATATATATATATGTTTATTCCCTTCCTTTTGCTATGGACTCCTTTTCACAATAATGTTTTCAAGTGCACAAAACAAAACACAGAGGCTTATAAAGTAAATAATTATATTGAAATGCAATTAAAATATACACATATATTTGTGTGTGTACTTTTTAAAACTCTTACTTTCTGTCTTAGCAGCAATTTTAAGGCAGAAGAGTGGTAAGGGCTAGACAATTAGGATGAAGTGATTTTTCAGGGTCACATAACTAAGAAGTATCTGAGGCTGGATTGGAACCCAGATCCTCTTGACTGTGGCCCTGGTGCTCTATCCAATGTACTACCTAGCTACCCCAAAGTATATTTTTAAAACACAAATTCCTAGACCCCAAGTTAAGAATCCCCTGGTCTAGACCAAGCACCCCCATTTTACAGAGAGAAAACTGAGGCCCAGGAGAGAAGTGACTTGCTCACTGTTACACAGTGGCAGAGTAGAGAATAAAACCCAGATTTCCTGGTATCTAATCCAGAGACTCTTTTTCAGATTAAGATTCTCAAAGGTTAGAAAGATAAGAAAGCATCGGAGGTAAAGGAAGGGGATGGAAGAAAGCAGGAGAAAGGATGGCAGGACAAATTAAGGGGGGAGGGCACCATCCAGGGTGCTCACTCTCTTGCTAACAATCCTATCGCTGCAATCAAGCAGCAGGAGGGAACCCAGCTGAAAGTATAATCTGTTCCTTTCCCTCTGCCCTGATGAGCCGCCAAGTCCCAAATCAGATCCATCGCTTCCTGGAGTTTTTCCTTTGTTCGGTGGAAATAAATAGGGTTGGCTCACGGGCACCTGGCTGGTTTCCAGCCATGCCAGGAGGAGAAAGGTTGCCTCTGGGAGAAAACACAGCTGTGGAAGAGCTGGCCCCAAGGCTAGAAACCAGGGCCCTGGGATGATCCCTGCAAGTCCAGCCCCTCATTATCTCCAGGAGGCTCGGTGGACCTCCCCAGTGTGACTGGAGCAGAAAGGGCACCGGACTTGGATTTGCAGAGAACCTTGGAGTTGGAGGGGGCCCCAGAGGTCAGAGTCTAACTCACGCCTGAGCAAAGATGTCTCTTCAACAACGTTTCTGTCATCTAGCCTCCAGCTGAATATTCCGAGGAACAGGTAACTCATTACCTCATGAGCAGCCCTTTCCAATTTTGGACAGCTTTAATTGTTAACAAGTTTTCCTTTTTATTGAGTTAAAATCTGCCTCTTGGCAACTTCTATCCATTATTACTAGTTTTGCCCTTTGGGGTCAAACAGAACAATTTCGAATTCCTCTTGCAGGAGGCATCCCATCGGATATTTGAAGACAGTGATCAGGCTTATTTTCCAGGAACCTCCCCCCACTCCAAGTTTTTTTCTCTCCTATAAAGAATAGCATTGACTTTGGAGTCAAAAGGCATCTCAAATGCTCCTCGGATGCTGACTGCTTTTGGGAAGTTAAGCAACCCCTTTATGCCTCAGTTTCCTCATGTGTCAAATGAGGAGATTGCACTAGATGACCTCTGAGGTTCCTTTCAGCTCTAAATCTGTGATTCATGAGTCTATGACTCCAGCTCCTTCCTTGGATCATGGCGTGGCTTGGAGTAGCCCCACCATCCAGGTCATGTTCTTCTAACAATTCCAGTTTGTCAATGGACTCCTTTAAGTGTGGTTTTCCAAACTGAAGACCATACTCCAGATGGGAGATGACCAAGGAAGATGGCAATGGGCCTGTGATTTCCTTTGTTTCAAATGTTCTGGTCCAGTTCATGAAGTTAAGGTTCCCATAAACTCTTTTGACTGCCATGTCACACATTTAACTCACGTTGACCTTGAAATCCACTAGAATCCTCTCATCTCTCTCCTACAAACTGTGCTGGCTTCCTCACTTACTAGGCTTTTTACTCTGGGGACATCACTTCATCTTCTGAGCCTCAGTTTAAAAAAGTGGGAGGAGGGAGAAGAAGAATAGCAAAAACAGTAATAATTTCCCTACTTACCTCAAAGGGTTGTCACGAAGAAGGAAAGAAATTAAATGCTTTATAATCACAATACTGACATAAATATGAACTATTCCTATTATTAATAAGTTGCACAGTGGGAAAAGAGGGCCTTGGAGCTGTGGGAAAGTGATATAAGGCATCTCCAGAGAAGAAATGGGGAGAGACTGTTCTTTCCCAGATGGATGCATTCTTTCAAAGCCGTTTTCTACAAAGCTTGGTTCCAGCAAGAAGTGACAGCAGGAAAGACCACCCCCGTTACTCTTTCTCCATCTCCCTCCTGCCTCCCCATCCCACCCTCCACATGCACCCTGGCTCTGGTTTTCTTGGCTCCCTCTCATTATCAGGAGCAATATCTCTGACTGCAGGGAGGAGGCCCCTGAAGGCAGCCAGCCCCTGCCCCAGTTCTGAAACTCCCAAGCACCATGGAAACAGTGTCACTGAGCACAGTCAAGAGAGGAGGAGGCGGGAGAAGATGAGGAATAAGACTCTTTTCCTAGAGCACCATGCAGGCTCTTTGGAAACAACTATTGCATTATTCCCAGGGTAGGCCAATCTGGTCTGAGTATCAGGGATCAGGGATACAGAACCAAGACTTCAGACTCCTCTGAAAAATGAAGAGTGCACCTTCCCTTCTGCTCCCCACACCACTATTCCCTTCATCAGCAACATAGAATATAGACTATAAACCAGAACGGTGCCTAGGGCATAGAACATTAATGGTACCTTTGAATATAGAAAAGAAGGTTAAAGCTGGAAAGAACAACAAAATTTTAAAGTTGAAAGAGACATAGAAGGTTAGGGATAAAGAAGAACCTTGGAGATCAATTGTCTGGTCCAACCTATTTCAGGGGACCAACATTGCATTTTATTATTTGAAACACAAATGAGACAACCACTCCAGACCTTGATGTTGAGGAAAGAGAACATTCAACATTTAATTCAGTGAAAAGAATTCCAGCTCTCAAGACTCAGCTAGGCTTGCATTCTGCTTCTGCAACTTGCTTCCTGCATGTTCTTCAATATCTCTCTTCCTTCACCAGGGTCTTAGCATCCCCACCTTTAAGATGAGGTGATCTACTGTGTCTCTTCTAGTTCTAAGGTTTTGGTATTCTAAGATTCTAACTAGTATTCTATGATTAGGCTATCTGGGGAACAGGAAATGTGGTACTGGAAGGGATTTGTTTATTCAATTAACTAATTTAACCATCTGTTATTTCTTTATTCAAAGCAAAATTCACGTGGAATAGCATTTAGCTGAGTTAAATTTTGATGAATAAGAGGAGGAATGAGAGAAAATCCAGAGCAAAAGTTACTAGACTGCGTCAGAAGATGCAAGTTTCAGTCATAGCTCTGCTATTTATCAGTTGTGTGACCTTAGGAAAGTCACTTAACTTTTCTGAGATTTGATTTCCTTCCAAGTGAAATAGGACTAATGATAACTCCCTAATGATAACCTCTAGTGGGTTGTAAGGAACAAGTAATGAATGCGAAAGAGCTTTGTAATAAATTAGTATGCAAGCATTCTGTGTATATATAAGTACATAGATTTAAGAATGAGACCATAGAAGTCACCTAATCCAACTAGCTCATTGTGCAGAATAGGAAACTGAATAAGATCCAGTCACATGAAGTGACTTGCTCAGGGTCACACAGGTAGTAAGATGATAGAGCTGAAATTCAAATCCACATCCTCTGACTCCAAATCCATTATTCTTTCCACCTGTCACTATTTATTAAGAGAGCTAGATGTCAGAGTAGAGAAGGATGCTATCTGAATCCTGATTCTAATACCTTCTAGCTATGTGACACTGGGCAAAAGACCTCTTCTCCCAGCCTTAGTTTCCTCATCTTGAAATGTGGAAAATAATAGCACCTACCACACAGGACTGTTTTGAGTATCAAGTGAGATTACAAACGAATAGTGCTTTGAAATCTTAAATTGCTATTTTATATATCAGTCTAGGTACCTATTAGCTATTATCATCATAGACCCATTGGGGCTAAGAAGTGACAGTGGCGCAGTGCTACCAAAAGGGGCACTTGATAGCCAAGCAGCTCTCCCCAAGTCCAATCATGGCCTCACAAGACTCCCTGCTCCTTGTGTGGTAGACAGTCAGACCATGCAAATTATCATGAGATCCCAGAAAAGGGGAAAGATCATTCTTCACAATTACTATGCAAGAGCTCTCATTGAGCACCTGCTGAGAGAGAGAAGGCAGAACAGAAGGCTTATTAAATTATCTACTGCATCACTTAAATGATCGCTAGGATTTGTGGAAGAGTATGTACAGAGCTTTTTAAATTGAAGATCTCTACTCTTCTCTGTTTGGGGTTCCCTTTGGGACCTTTTGAATTCTTTTCTCCCTACATTGATCTATTATAACCTGTCCTGTCTCCACACACATTGTGTGCTGCCAGAAACTGTTGAAAATGCATATTTTGATTACTTTTATGCAGAATAAAACAAACAGATGAGATAGATAAACCAAGAATTAGCTATTCATCATGAAGATCACAGAAGCATAAAATGTAGAAGGTTAGAGTCAGAAGAAGATTTTAAAACATAAGCTGTTAAAGCTGGAAGGGATTTGAGAACAGATAGAGTTGGAAGAATCCTTAAAGTACAAATAGTTCTACCACAATTTGACACTGGACTTAGAGTCAGGAAGTCCTGGCTTTAAATCTTGCCTCAGTTATCTACTAACTGGGTGACCCAAGACAAATTATTTAACATTTCTTAGTCTAAATGCCCTCATTTGTAAAATGGGCATAATAATACCTACCTCACATGGTTGTAAGGATCAAATTAGAATATATATATATATGATGCTTTGTAAATATTAAAACTCTTTACGAAGTTAACTATTTTTAGATATAAGATATTAACAATTACATAAAATAATTATGCATTAGATATAAGAATTATTACATAATAATTATTACTATCTAAGAATTATTTTATAATTCAAGTTCTACCTTTGTTAATTTAGCCATTTGATGTTGATCACTTCCTCTCTTAGATATTCAATTTCATAGAGTCTTGGAGTTGGTATAGACCTCAAAGAGCATTAAGTCCAACAAATACGCAGATAGTAACAAGAAATCTAATTATATAGTAATTATTACCTTTGCATTTTAGAAAAGAAAACTATGCTCTAGAGAAAGAAAGCAACTTATCTAAAAGATCACACTCTTTGTGACAGAACTAAGAATAGATCCGAGGTCTCACATTGTCTATAGCACTTGATACCAAGTTACCGATAGCTGTACACTTTTTGAGGGGCCAGAAATTCCCTTCACCACCATCCTACTTTAAATTACACTGGAGGAATTAATACATGAATCCAGATGGTCAATTGTATCTCTGGAAAGATTTATATCTATAAAAATGCCATAATAAAAATAGTGAGGTGGCTAGGAGGCACAGTAAACAGACTGCTAGGCTCTAGTCAGAGAGACTCATCTTCCCAAGTTCAAATCTGGGTTCAAACACCTACCTGTTTTGCCTCAGTTTCCTCATCTGTAAAAATAATATGAAGAAGGATATGGCAAACTACTCCATTGTCTTTGAGGGCAGGGTCTTTCTTTTTGCTTATATTCCCCCCCCCCCAGCACTTAAAACACAGTACCTGACACATAATAAGGGTTTAATTGACGCTTGTTACCTTGTTTTACCTGGCACTGATGGAACTTCTCATGGTTTTGTGTACTCAGGAGGCCATTCCAAATGCCTGAACCTTAGTTTTCTGAGCCAATAAAATAGCAAGGATAGCTTCAATGCCATTTAAAGACAAGAAGTGGAGCAGCTAGGTGGCTTTGTGTATTAGAGAGTTAGTTTGGGTGTTATGGAGGAAGGGAGAAAAAATGGAGTCTTTTCTCCCCTCAAGTTTAGGACAAGGGATAGAAGGAGTTGATGTTATATGCCCAGAACGTAGAAGGAAGGTGAGATGAATTATTCCCTCCTTCAGTCCTCTCCAAATATGTCTCCTCACTAAACCTGCCTTTTACTCCCCTCTATTAACTGTTTTTGTAGATGCACTTCTTCCCTTGGGGAAAGAGAGATAAATCAGCTCTCTCTCTCTCTTCCACTGTGACTATTTCCTTCACTCACAATGAAGTCATTTGAGGATAGATTACACTCTTTATTCAAAACAATTATTGTCAGCAGTAAACAGGAAGTCTGAAGGGTTAGGGTCTAGAGGAAGGAGGGGAAAGGCCGTCCCTGTCTATCTAAATCTTCCTTCCCTCCCTCCAAAGTTGAGAGACCCGGGCTTGACAGCCTGGCCTCTGAGAGGTTCAGGTTTGGTGAACCCGGGTCTTTGTCACAGCCAAGCAATGTCCAGACCCAGGGTGTCAAGTTTCTGCCACACTTCTTGGGATCTTTGGGGGTATGGGTGGTGATCTGGTTTAAGGAGGGATTTAGTCTTGTGCTCAGGATTCAGTCTCAGACAAGACTTTCCCCTTTGCTAGAGAGAGGGGAGAGAGAGAGAAGAGAGGAGAGAGAGAGGAGAGAGGAGAGAGAGAGAGAGAGAGAGAGAGAGAGAGAGAGAGAGAGAGAGAGAGAGAGAGAGAGAGAGAGAGAGAGAGAACAGTTTCCACTCTTAGTATCTCCTCCTCCCTCCAGATTCTAATCCTCTTGAGCCAGGACTAGAAATGGGAGGACCTGGATTCAAATGTGACCTCAGATACTTCTTAGCTATGGGACCCAAGTCACTTAATCCCAATTGTCTAGTCCTTACTGGTCTTCTGCCTTGGAAGTGACACTATAAGTCAGAAGGTAAGGGTCTAAAAAAAAAGAAGAGATCTCTAAGAATATGTAGTCTTGCCCATACTCAACTAGTAAACAAGAACCTTTCCTAGAGCATCCCTGAGGTATTACCTACTTACTTCACAGGATGGTTGTGATCAAGAATATTTTCTATATTTTTAAGTGATCAGAAATGCCAGTTGTAATGATAAGGATGATGATACTGCTTTGGAACCTTCTCATTGTGGACCAAGGCTTTCATCTCTTGTTTAAATTAGATATGAGGAGAAGGGTCAGAACTTATTACTAGATGGAAAAAATCAATCTACTGCTTCATCCTTTCCTTGTACTTCCTAACCTTAAAGAGATTGATATTGCAAACATCTAATGTCAATGTGCTGAGGGGAGCAAATAAGATAGCCATATTTTTTTGTTTGTTTTCTTTTCTTTTTTAAAACTTTACCTTCCATCTTAGCATCAATGCCAAGGCTCAATTCCAAGGTACAAGAGTAATTAGGGCTAGGCAATTGGGGTAAAGTGACTTGCCTAGGGTTACTCAGCTAGGAAGTATCCAAGATCAAATTTGAACTCAGGACTTCCTGACTCCAGGCCCAGCACTCTAACCCCTGTACAACTTAGCTGACCTACTGACTTAGGTCTTCATGTCAATATAATATGCTATTATCATGATATAAGAAATTATTATTACAGAGAGGCATGACTTACATGAACTAACACAAAGTGAATGAGAATCAGGAAAGCCATGTGCACAATAATTATGACAATATAAAGAGAAAGAATAACAAACTAATCAAAACTAAATGCTGCAAAATTATCATGACCAAAGTTGGTCCCAAAGAAGATACGTGAGAAGATACCATCTTCTTCCACTTCTGTGCAGAAGTAGGGGATTATGGATATAGAACACTGAGTGCAATGTCAGATTTTTTTAATATGTTGTTTGTTTTGCTGAACTTTCTTTTCTCTTTTTTATTTTTCATCATAAGGAATGATTCTCTAGGATAGGGAGAGGGAGGAATACTTGGAAAATGCAGAAGAAGTAAAAACAAAAAAATGTCAACAGCATTTATTATTTTCAAAATTTAAAGTGTACCAGTTGTGGAAAGGCAGGGACATTTGTCTCAGAGAAGAGTTAGATCACTGTAAGAGTTGCCTTGGTAAAAAGAATTTGACTTGCTTTGCTGGGCCTCAAATGGCATGCTAGGACTAAAGGACTAGAGAGACAGATTTCTCTTCCCCTTGTGAAAAACAAATCTCCTAACTAAAGTTTCCCCAAAGTAGAAAGACTATCAAAGTCACTGTCATCGATTTTCAAATAGAGGCTACAAAACCACTTGTCCAAAATATTGGAGAGGAGAATTCCGGTGGGATTAGATTTTCATTATCACTAGCTCTGGGATTCTAGGACCCTTTCTGCATTCTATCAGACCAAGGTTCACTCCCCATCCATGACCTATAGGTGGGGGGAAGCAAGAAATATAATCTCGTCTTAAAGAAGGAAAAGATTTCCCCACTTAAAAGTTGAAGTATTTAAAATCAAAACAAACAAATGAAGTGATACCATGTATAGAAAAAGGCCATTGCTTTTTTTGAGTTGTATTCATGATTTTTAATTTTTTAATAACATTATTTAATATAATACAAAGTAAATAATGTCTTAACTTAGTCAACATTTACTATACAAATATTTATTTTCTCCAAATCTGAACCCGCCAAAAGCCCTCTGAATATATTGTTAGCAGCATAAAATAATTTTAGAAGTAGTAATATATCTGACAAAGTGGAAAGAGCTAGATTTACTTAGGAAATAAAAAGTCATAATTGATTTTTGGAATTATTACTATCAATATTACCCAGTTTGAGTATGTGAATGATTGTGACTGTGGATATGAATGTTTGAAAGTGGTTTATTTGTATGCATTGTTTTTGGTCTTTCTTCAATTCAGTTAAAAAATGTGTGTCTGCCATGGTCAGCACACTATACCAGTTGTTATACATTCAGGGTCAAAATTTAAAAGTACTTGCCCTGAAGAAGCTCACATTCTACAAGAATGACAATATGCATGTGGATAAGATCAAGAAAAGGAGGAAGAAAAAGTAGAAGAAACAATAGCAACTGGGGGGGGGGATTGAGGAAGACTTTACAGAGGAAATAATGCTTAAAGGGGAAAAAAAAAGAACTCAGAGGTAAAGATGACAAAGGAATAGGTTCCAGCCATCTAGGGTTTACATGAAGATACAGAAATGACAGATAGAACATTGAGTTCAAAGAACAACCATGGAGACAATTTGGCTGGAACACAGAATTTCTGGAGAAGAAGAAAATGAAATAAGTCTGGAAAAGTAGATTGGTTCTAAGTTGTGTGCAGGGTTTTAAATGCAGAACAAGATAACTAGTATCTTATTCCTGAGGAAATAGGAAATCATTAAGGTTTCTTGAGCAAAGTATATACATGGTCAGACTAGTGTTTCAGGAATATTAATTTGTCAACTGTGTGGAGAGTGGATTAGAGTAGGGGGAGACTATAAGAAAAAAGACCAATTAAGAGGCCATTGCAATTATCTGATAATGGGATGATCAGGACTCTAGTAAGTAAAAAGTAAGTAAGTAATAAGTAAGGGAATATATGTCAAAGTAAGTAATAAGAAGGGAATATATGAGAGGATCAAGACTTATTGATGAATTGGATATGGAGAATGAAGAGTAAAAGATGGACTTTAAGGTTATGAACTTGAATGAGGGAGGTTGTTGGTGCCCCAAAGAAAAGAAGAGGTTATGTTTGAGTATTTAGAAGGGAAGATAACAACTTCATTTGGGAAATGAGTTTGAAATTGTGAAATATCCAGGTAGAAACATACAACAGGCAATTGGTGGTACATGCCTAGACTTCAGAAAAGAAGCTGGGGACAAAGATGTGGGAGTCAGGTAACTGCATTGATCCCACTCAAGTTAACAGAACAGCTGTTATTTCTGTAGGGTCTAAAGAAAGAGAAGAAGTGAGGCTGAACCTTGTGACCACTGGGATTTAGGATCAGCTGTGAAAATTGAACTATTTGTTTAGGAATTAGAATTGACCCCATATCTGATGACTTATCAACCCCCCTATATACAGAGAAGTTCCTAGCTATCCAGTAACTGGTTTAGTCAGTTTCATTTAGCCAAGGAGAATCTAATCCAAGAAGGCAAAATTATCAAACTTTCCTTATCCTAATGCCATTGTGGTCAATAATAGGGGAGGAACGTAACTTAAGGGCAGGGGAGCTCCATGCTTCCATGTCTCTGAGTAATAAATATCTGATTTATGACCCTTTGGGTATTCTCTATGAGAGCAGACTCTCTAGGGAGAATTTATTAAAAATAGTCATGATAAGAGGAATGATGGCATAGTGAATAGAGAGTCTCCCTCAAAACCAGGAAGTCTCACCTTTAAAATCTATTGATTATGTGACTCTGGGTAGGTCACATAACTAACTTCTCAAGGTTCTAGATAATCCTCTGAGATTATAAATTGCAGAAAAGTGCCAATATGCATGAGTACAAGGGCTTTCCTTCCCCTGGAATCCTCCCAATGAAATCACAGATCTAGTCCCTAATCTCTAATGATGATAATATAATTATATATTTAATATTAATTATTATTTATATGATAATTATCCTCTTAGCTAGCATTTGGTAGTGCTTTAATGTTTGCTCACAGCTTTTCCCATATTATCTCATTGGATTCTTGTGAGAAAGGTTCTACAAATGTTATTATGTCCAATTTACAAATGGAGATACTGAGATTCAGAAAAGCTAAGTGATGACTTACCCAGGGTCATACAGTTTTGTTGTAATCCTAGGTCTGCAGTATAGCAAATAACTAGGGAAAGACTCACATGAGAAAGAGAAAGGAAGGAGAAATGAGCATTGATAGAGCTCCTTCTATGTGCCAGGCATTGTGCTAAAGGCTTTACAAGTATTATCTCCTTTGATCCTCACAACAACCCTAGGAAGTATAATACCTCCATTGAGGCAAAAAGGGATTAAGTGACTTGCCCAGGGACACACTCAGCTAGTAAGTGTCTGAGGCAGTATTTAGGCTCAAGATAAAAAAGACATTCCTAATTAATGATCTGTATTGGTGGAAAGCCTACCTACACTGATGGGTAGATTGATAGGTCAAATTATCAAAGTAGATGCTTCTGTATTAGGGTTGACAAAGAACTTTCACCTCCCTACAATCCTTGATCCTCTTCATAATCCTGTGAGACTAGATGGCTGCTTTATTATTATTATTATTATTATTATTATTATTATTATTATCCTCAGTTTACATTTGGGAAAATTGAAATTCAGAATGAAGTGACTTGAAGTGTCTTGACCAAGGTCATAGAGTCGTGAATGTCAGAATTAGGAGTAAAAGCCAAGACTCTTAAGTTCTCTTTTTACTCCCCAGGGCTGCCTCTCTACAAGTCACATTACAAACCCAAGACAGAAACCTGGGGAACTTAGAGAAAATAATCTTGGTTGTTGCCCAGCTTAACCAAATATGGTGGGAGCTGGGTGGGAGTGGTGAATCATCTTGGGTTCCTAGTTTGAAATGTCTACATTCCTCTTCCCACATCCTTCCTTCCACCTCCAGTATTTTTCAAACAAACAGGCATTAAAAAGTCACCATTGATTTCCAATGCTTGCTACCCCTTTGTGACCACTGGGGGAGGTGTACCTATTAATTATGTACTTGATAAAACAGACAGCTACCCTCACTCTAGCAGGGCTTAGCTAAACAGTTGTAGTAGATACAACTGGGTCATTGGCAGTTGGCAGGGAGAAAGGGCAAGTGGTGGGAAATTATAGGATTTAAGACCTTAGAGATCATCTAGCACAAGCTAGATGATTTTACAGATGGGAAAACTGAGGTCCAGAGAAGGAAAGGTGATTTCCCCAAGCCTGTGCTCAAAAGATTGGGACTAGGAAGAACTTTAGAGATCAGTATGATCATCGTATTTTAATCAAGTGATTGAGAACATCTTGCTTAAACATAGACTCATAGAATTTCAGAACCACAAAAATATAACATTTTAAAATATTATAATTGTTGAAACAGAGGATTTAGAATCTTAGTATCCATGAATTTTTAATTGTATAATCATGTAGTATTAAAGTTGGAGGTGATCTTAAGAATAAGGCTCGAGCCACATTTTTTGAGTTAAGACTTGTTTTGATAAAAATGAAGGGAAACTGAGTTTAAAAAAATAATAATAGTTGAGGGGTGTGTTAAGAGGCTAAAGCTCCTCTAGACTTGTTTAGATTGTTCTTATTTCATTTCTAATGTAGTGTCAATCTATGAAGATAATAGTACTGGCCCACCAAGTGTTAGAAAACATAATTGTAGTTACCACTTCAAAGGTACTTTATGGATCCACAGCACTTTAAACACAATATCTCCTTTGCCAAGTACTTACCCATGCTTAAACAACTAGTGAGAGACAAAACTATTACTAAAATGTAAGCTTTGTGGCTTTCCCTACACCTCTTACCAAGGCATCCAATTTGAGTTGCATTTCCTTGGAGGAGAAGCTATGTTGAGCCATCCAACTTCCTAGTCCTAGTGAGGTCATGCCTTATTAGTCCCTAACATTTGCAAAGTGAATGCCCATGGGTTACAGGTACATTCCAACTGTGGCAAGACTCTGCAGTCTTGGTAGAAGCAAGTGGATCTCACAGGAATCAAATTCCAAAATTTTGTCTTATTTGCTTCTAATCTCACATCACAGGATCCTCCCTTTCCTCCCCCTGGCCCTGACACCTTTTAAGAGTACTTCCAGAACTCTACCAGACTTACGATTCCAAATCTGAGAGTGAGAAACAGTGAGAGAGAGAAAGAAATAGAGAGACAGAGAGACATAAAGACAGAGGCAGAGACAAAGAGAGAGAGAGGGAGGGAAGGAGAGAGAGAGAAAGGACAAAGACAGAGACAGAGACAGACAAACAGAGGAAATCAAGGGCCCAAGGCCAAAAACACAAGATGGCATTATTTTCTGACTCAACCAGCCATCCCTATTGTTCTACCAAACCAGAAGGCACAAAAACCTGGTAGAAAATCATGGGGCAGAAGAGAGCTTGGAGCCAAAGAAACAAGAGGACTATTTAATAAATGTGAAGTTCAAGTCCTCCCACAGCTCCAGGGTTCACTGACACTCATGAGAAGTGGAGAACCATTAGGAGTTTGCATTTGTTTATTATTGTTTATTGATTGATTTTTGCCTCCCAAGAAGAAAGAGGGATTAGAAGAAGAGTTAATTTCTTGTGATGGCTAGTGCCAAGAGCATGGTATAGAACACAAGTGAAAGGAAATAAACACACAAAAGGAAACGAAATGAGAAAAAGAAATTAGTTTATGTCTGACTAAGACTAGGACTAAGGTGACCTTGGGCAAAGCAACGATGTAGGTGAAAAATTGGTATAGTAGAAAGAGTGTTGAGTATCCTGTGTGACCTTGGCTAAATGATTTAACCTCTGTGAGCCTTGGTTTCCTTGTTGATAAACTAAGAGAAAGAAGTAGATTACCATGGCTCATGTCCCTTCCAGCTCTAAAACTAAGCTTGATTTTAGAGTGCTACAGCATATCCAGGTCTTCTGCCTCCAAAGTCACTCCTGTTTTCACTATTTCCTTCCTTCCTATGAGGAGACTGCTCTCCATTTAGAATTTCCTACTTGGGAGGCATTCGAATATCTGGATATAAGGAAAAGAAATTCAATCAGTGCTAACTGCAATTTCTCAGGCACGTCACTTTCTAAAGAGGTCCTTCCTTCCCAGAGTGGGCTTGGAATCATCCCACAGGTTTGAAGTCTGCTTGCAAAGATAAGGTGCATAGGGGAAGGGGATTATATAAAACACATGCAAGTTGCCTGGAGTGATGTCAGAGCCCTTAGATTAATCAGTGTTAAAAATCTAGAAACAACAAGTTCTGGTCAGTAATTATCTGAATCATTGATGATTGTTCTCTGCTACCACCCAACGAATGGCATTTACCTCCACTGAGCAGGGTCGAATGATAGCAGTCACAGCTTCCAGCAAAAAAAAAAAAAAGTCTGGGTTTCCAGAACATCCTTCTGAAAATTCTCCCATTGCAGTTGGTAATGGGAAGGGAGCTGAAAGGCAGCCTCTCCCAGGTCCTACAAACAGCCTGGAAGGGTTTTCCTTTACCTCAAACACAGGTTGCTCTCTCTCCCCATCCTCTGCATCCACCCAAAAGTGTGATGGATTTTACAAATCAAGCTACACTTCCTCCATGAAGTTTCCCCTGACTCCTCTTATCCAGTGATGATTCCCTTTTCTTCAAGCCTTACCAGACTTATAGTTTATACCCCAGTTTGTCCATCTCATTGTCCTCTCAGTTGTGTCCTATCAGTGAGTCCTGATACCATGATTATAGTGTAAACTCCTAAAAGGCAGAGACATCATCTTATATATCTATATTATTCAAGGGACCTGGAACATGGGAAATCATTGGTTCATTAATGGATCTCTGAACACAGGACTGGGAAGCATTGGAAATCTTCTGAAATTGCCAGGTCTACCAAAATTCAGGAGACACACTAATGGCGTAGTGGAGAAAGCACTCACACCAGGAGTGAGGAGACCTGGATTTTAATCCTAGTTTTGCCAGTAACTTTTCATCTGATCTACAAGCTCATTTTCCTCATCTATAAATTGAATTGGTTGGACTTCTCCCCTAAGATTACTTCCAATTCTATTTTTTACATCTTAGGGTTCTTCGCTCTCTGTTAGCCTATGCTTTCTAAACTAAGGTCTCTTCTAGCATTAACATTCTAGACTCTTTGTCTAAGCCCCTTCTTGCTGTGATGCTTTAAAATTTTAATATTCTCTGTCAGCTGTGAAAAGAGTGCTGGACTAGCAGGTAGGAGATCTTGTTTCAGAGCCTGGGTTGGAAACTTACTACCCATATCCCCTTGGGCAAATCATTTATTTCTCTGAGCCTTATTTTCCTCAGATGCAAAATTGAGGTGGAAATAATTGCTCTACTTACAAATTATTTTCAGAAAAGTACTATTCAAGACAAAGTGTTAATCTCTCTATTAGATAGTTTACTTAACTATTTTCAGGAAACATTCTATAGATTGGTATTTGGGTATTTGTTGGCATATATATGCAGTTATACCTAACACTGGAAAGAACTGAGCTTTTTGCCCCAGAGCACTGATACCACATCCCTCTCCCTCCCAACTCTCCCATCCATTTACCTGTGCTGGAGAGCTCTCCCTATACCTTGCCCTCCAATCCTCCAGAGACCCAGGGTACAAATTCTCCCAGCTACCACACTCAAGATTCTATCACCACAATCACTCCATACCTGTCACACTTCCTCCTCCTTTTAACAACAGCTGGGCAAGGACCATGACTTTTTGAGGGATGAAACTCCCCCTCCTGGCACAATTACATTCATGGTTAGATTGTCCTCTGTGATATCTTGCCCTGCCTCCCAAATAAATTTTCCCCAGGTGCAATTTTGGCTAGTTATGATTCTTTGTCAAAGCAAAAGGATCAAAGTTTGTTTTTAAGTAAAATCTTTTAAAACCTCAAAGTGTTATATAAATGATAATAATATAGTAGTATTCATTATAATATTCCTTTCAGCGTTAACATTCTATGTCCTAAAGCTTTGGAAGGCATGTACTTTGCTTAACCCAACTGTGATCCTTACTTGCTTTTAAGATAACCTAATATCCCAGTCTCAGTTTCCTCATCTGCAAAGTGAGCATAATAGCACTTTTCCTACCTGCCTTACAAATATAGTTGTGAGGAAAGCATTTTGCAGGTGTTAAAGTACTATGAAAATGTGAGTTATTATTATTACTGAAGAAGATGACAAATATTCATATTAATAATAATAATCCATTCCAGCTCTTACATTCTGTGAAAACTGAAAATTCAAAGTTTCAGGCTCTTTTAGCCCAAACCATTCACTCAGTTTACATTTCTGGGTTATCAATCCCTGCTGGCTTTTTTACAAAAGCCTTGTCTTACAACAAGCTGAATGCCAAGGTTTTATTTATTGACTTCTAGGGAGATTAGGGGGTAGTAGGAACGTTTTAAGTCAAATTACTTTATATTTTCAGAAGATGTCAGCTAAAGGGATGGTCACAGTAATCCAAATGTAGAAATGTTTAGTTATTAAGAAGCTGCTTCAAATTAATCTGTGGATATTTGCAGCATAGAAATACCCCCTCCCAACACACTTATCTTTGGAGGCACACCTGGCCCTGGAGAAGATTTACACTTGCAAATCCAAAGCTCAAACATGGTAAATGTTTCTGGTTCACTCAAGCTGTCCCCAAAAAAGTGGGGAGGAGGGTGCTCCCTCTTCCCTTCCTAGGGATTTGTTGTCCGCATGAGGGAAGGGGACATTAATGAAGGATTTCTGTAAAAGCCCAGGACTGGTTTGTCATATCTATGAGCCTAATATATAGGAATAGTCACTAATAAGAAAGAGGATTTTTCTGGTCTTGAAAATTTTGAGTTAATGTCATTCTTCAAAGGCATCTTTACAGAATCTCTAGAATTGAAAAGTACCTTAGAGGACATCAATGTTAACCCCTGCTAGAAGACTTCTAGGAATGAGAGCCTACTGCCCCTGAAGACTATAAGATCACAGATTTATAGGTGGAAAAGAATTTAGAGATCATTGATTGATCCAGCTGCCTTATTTGCTTATTAGGAAATGGAGGCATCAAGAGGGTAATTGATTTGCCCAAGTTACACTATTCCCTAGTACTACAGTCCTGGCCAGTCCCTATCATAGTTTGCAGAGCTTCCTGTCTATCTGCATTAACTGCCCTGGGTTGGAAAAAAAATTACTCACTGTTACTTTTTTGTCGCTTTCTGAATCAGCATTCAGTCTGGCACACTTTTCTATGCTGTTGTGGAGAAAACTGTAGAGGAATTAAGGCAAAAATGCTACATCTCATTTGGCCATCTTGACTCTGCCCTGGTAATGCAATTTGGAACTACATTAAAAGAGGCATAGCTTCTAGGGCTGATGTGAAAGTCCAAATGTAATCTATCTTCATCAAACCTCATTTAGGGTATTGTTCATATATCTTATTTTTATATAATCCTTTGTATATTGTCTCTCCCCCATACCATTAAACCATGAGCTCCTGAAGAGCAAGGATTGGGGGGGGGGGGGGCATTGGTTTTATTTTACTTTATTTACTTTTCTTTGAGTACCCAGTACACAGTGCCTGGCACTTATTGGTGCTTAGCATGTGTTTGTTGAGTGGGCTTCTGTAGTCCGTAGTTTAAGAAAGACATTGATGATCTGGAAAGGGTACAAAAGAAAGAAACCAAGGTAGCGAAGGGCCTTCAGTCCTTGTCAAATAAAGTTAGTTCCTAGGAACTGGGGATGTTTAACCTGAATAAAAGAAGACCCTAGAGGTATGTATGATAGCTGTCTTCAGGTAGTTGAAGAGCATTCATGTGAAGGAGAAAAATTAGATTTGTTCTATTTGTCCCCAGAAGGCAGAACCAGAAATAATATGTAGAATTTGCAAAAAAGGCCATTTTAGGCTTGATGTCAGGAAAAACTTCCCAATAATTAGTGATGTCCGAAAGTGGAACTGGCTGCCTTGGGAAGTGATTGGCTCTTCCTCTGTGTAGGTGGGGAGGGAGTCTTCATGCAGAAGAAGCTGGATGATCACACTAAATCAGCTAAATTAATTATTCCTTTGAATTCGATAATCACAGAGGTAACTTCCAAATGTCAAATTATGTGACTCCCCAGTCACTAGTACCTTCCCCAACTCCTTGTTAAAGACTCCCATTTATTTTGTATATACTTATATATGAAAATCAAATAGCCAATCAACAAGCATTTAACAAACTCTAGGTACCTGGAACTGTCCTTCGTGCTGAAGACACAAAGCCAAACAAAAATGAAAAATTTCCAGACTTCAAGGAATTTACATTCTTTTGGGGAGAGTCAATATGTGTGTATAGAATATATATATATATATGTATATATATATATATATAGAATGAATAGATGGATCATGTATATACATACACATATATATTTATATACACATGTGTATATATAGTTATACATACATAGTATGTGAATAATGCAAAATATATTCAAAATAATTCAAAGTAAAATGGGAGGTGGAATAGCCCCTAACAGCTGAAAGAATTAGGAAAGTCTCTTGTAGAATATGGCACTTGAGCTGATTCCAAGGAAAATAAGGTATTTTAAGAAGTAAAAGCTCTCAGCTTTCTCTTTCATAGGATATAATAGCCTTGAGAGTGAGGACTGCCATTTTGGTCTTAGTCAGCCATCTCCTACCACTCTTCCCAGCATATAGTAGGCTTAATAAGTGTGTTAAATGATCAGTTAAATGATCTCAAGGTCCTAAACTATCCAGAATATCCTCCTCTAGATATTCTATGTTTTATTATTATTCTTATAATGTTGCACCCTAACTAAATACTGCAGATAAGATCAGACCAGGACAGAGTATAGTAAGACGGTTGTCAGGCTAGCCATAGGCACAATGCCTCTCTTAATGCAACAGAAGATCACTTTAGTTTGTTTGGCTGGTATATCATGCTTTCAACTCATATTAAACTTGTAGCCTACTAAAATCCTTAGATCTTTTTTTGGAAAACATGTTTCCATCTTGTACTTCTACAATTTAAATTAGTTGCAAAACACACACACTCATACATCCTCTAATGGATTTCCCTTGCATATGAATATAGTATATTAAAAAGATAGAATTTAAGAGATCTGGATTCTGACCCCTATTTCTTTCTTTCTTTCTTTAAACCCTTACCTTCCATCTTAGAATCAATACAATGTATTAGTTCCAAAGCATAATAGTGGAAAGAAGTGGTAATGGAAGTTAAATGACTTGACCAAGGTCATCCAACTAGGAAGTAGCTGAAGCCAGCATTGGAGCCCAAGACTTTCCATCTCTAGGCTTGGCTCTTAATCCACTGAGCTACCTAGCTTCCCTGTTCCATTTGTTTCTGTATGACTTTGAGTAAGTCTCTTCACCCTTTCCAGTTCTTAATTTCCACATCTCTGAAATTTTGATATTTAATTTGATGATTTCTTTGCCCCTTTGACCACTCATATTCTATATTCTGTAATCTAAGGTAACTTCTATGGTTCTATGATGTCACAGTGCCCAAGTGGTCTCTTTAAGTGAGCTGCCATCAGTGTTGATTTGGATCAACAAGGACTATCAGGAAATCAGGCCGTGCCTCATTGAGGGACTCCATGTCGGGCAGAGTTAATCCCAGCTCCATATTTGACTGTGTCTCCAGTAAAAGGTTAGCGGCAAACAATTATGCTCTTGGGGACTCTGTTTCAGGGCAAAGCAAAAAGATCGGTGTCTGCAGTTAGGAAACGAAGTCCCATAAGAGCTCCTTGCCTCCGGCCGCATTTGCCAGAGTCAAAGCAGTTTTGAATTCTATGCCAAGCTCTGTTGCACATTTTCAGCAGTGGTAGCAGGCAGATAGATAAGACTTCAGCCACTCATGGTCGGTCCCCTGTGCCCCAAAGGATCCAGGGACTTTGTTTCCTGGCCTATCTTTGGGCTGTCAGGCTGCAGGAGCCCGCAGGAACCTCTCTGTTAAATGTTTTTATGTGGGATATGAGGAGGAAAAGTAGGAGGCAGGATTTAAAACCAGAGGCAAAAAGAACCTGACCCTTGTTCAAAACTATTTGAGTGGAAGAGAGGGGAAGGAGATACTGGGCCCCTAGGAAAGTAAATGAGGTGGTGCAGTGGATTGGATAGCCAGAGTTAGAGTCAGGAATACCTAATTTCAAATCCTGCCCCAGACACCTACCTACTGGCTGAGTTGCCTTAACTTCCCTGAATCTCAATTTTTTCTGTAAAATGAGGGTTTAAACCCAGTCACCTCCAAACTCTTTTTCAGTTCAAAATCTATCTCCCCGTGATAAGTAGAACAGGGGCCAGGGTGTACTTCAGTGAAAAGACTATTGGATTTGGAATTGGAATTTAAAAGGAACCTGGATTCAAAAACCAGCTCTGTCACCTATTAGCTATGTGACCCTGGACAAGTCACTTAACCCTAATTGCCTAGCCTTTTAACTGCTCTTCTGTCTTGGAATCAATACACAATATTGATCCTAACATGGAAAGTAAGGGTTTAAAGAAACATTGACCAGAGCTAGAGCAACTGAATTCAAATCCTACCTCTGTCACTTCCTACCTGCAACTTTGAACAAGTCACTTCATTTCTCTAGCCTTCAGTTTCCACATGAATATGTTAATTGAGAGGACTGGACTAGATTTGTATTGGCAAACCTATAGCATGCGTGCCAGAATATGTCAGAGGAGACTGCTCCCTTCCCCCTTTCCAAGTGCACCTGAGGATATTTCTCACAGGACCCACTTCTGTGCCCAGCAGCCCAATGGGAGTATTTCCTTCCTCCATGTCTAGGGTAAGGTGGAAGGCTCACATGCAGTGTGAGGGTTGTAGTTTGGGCACTTGGTCTCTAAGGTCTCTAAAAGGTTCACCATCATTGGATTAGATAATCTTCTATGATGCCAAGTATTATTAATTTAAAGAGGGGCAATATAATGCAAATATTACATGAGAAACCTGAGTTTTAGTCTTCTATCATTGCCAGCCAGTTAGATGGCCTAGGGAAGAGAGGGAAGGGAATAAGCATTTATATAATGTTTACTATGTGCCAAGCCCTATGCTAAGCATTTTACAAGTTATTATCCTTATTATTTTACAGTTGAGGAAATTGAGATTGATATAGTTTAAGTGATTTGCTCAAGATAGCTAGTAAGTATTTGAGGCTGGATTTGAACTCAGGATTTCCTGACTTCGAGGCAGGCACTTTATCAGCTGTGCTCAGTGATTTAATCTCTTCTGGGTTTCAGTTTCCTCATTTATAAAATAAATAGGTTTAAAAAGGTTCTTTCTAAGACAACTTCTAGCTATAAGATTTTATGTTCTAAGAATTTTTTCCCAGTTCTGAAATTCTATTTTTAAGGTTGTCAAGTCCCTTCCAGCTCTGACATACTCAGTTCTGTTCCCAAGTTCTTAAATTCCAAGGCCCCTGATACCTCTTACATTCTATTAATCAATCAACAAGCATCCAGACACTGTGGCAGGTCCTGGGTATATAACTACAAAAGTAAGTTTCTGCCTTCAAAGAGTTTGTGTTCTCATGAGAAGACACAAATTGTTCATAGAGGAGTAAATACAGAATAAATAGGAAATAAATGAAAGTTATTTGGGGGAAGGAGAAACTTTCTTTCCTAGTATGTTACTGAATACTTTTATTCTGAACCTAAAAAAAAAAAAGCAATAAGAATCTGGTCTGGGGGCTAGTTGGAGCTAGTACTACAAGTATATGGCTTAGGGGCAGTTAGGTGACTCAGTGGATAGAAACCCGGGTCCTGGGTTCAAATGGGACCTCAGACACTTACTAGCTGTATGGTCTTACGCAATATTTACCTGGAATAACCCCCATTGCCTAGCCCTTGTTGCTCTTGAAACCAATTTTGATTCTAAGATGGAAGGGAGAAGTTAAAAAAAAAAACAAGTATATGGTTCTATACATGGGGGCAGGAGTGAGAACAGACTATTCTAGCTCAGTCATAAGATCATAAAGCAACGTGTTTCAACAGAGTACCAGGCGATCAGGTACAGATTCTAATAAGACAGTTCTAATAAAGCAGTGAAAAGATCACCGAGTGTCAAAGGGAAGAAGGGAGTTAAGCTGCCAACAACAAAAAGAAAAACCTGGTCTGGTACTTGGAGCTGCCTATTCTTAGGATGCCTGTTCTTATCAGCTGGGAGGGTCAGGGTATATAGTCAGTCAGTGCGTTATTAAATATTTATGGAGTATTTACTATGTGCCAGGCACTGTGCTAAGCACTAGGGGAACAACAAAAAAAGACAAAGAATAGCCCCTACCCTCAAGGAATTCCCAGTTTAATGAGAGATACAACAAGCAAAGAAATATGTTCAAAGAAATACTATCTACAGAGTAATACAGACTGGAAGAACCATGCTTGGAAGGCCAGATGGGTTAGATTTCATTTTTCCCTCCAGATTTCTCCATTAAATTTTAGATGATTGGGAGGAAGGGGTATCTAGGATGTCTAAAAATGGCTTCAACTCTGCCTTATTCATCCTAGTTCCATTTAACCACTCATTCAGATTAGCTTTTACAGAGAAACATGTACATCAAGACATATATTAACAAATATTAAAAACTTACTCCCCCAAATCATGGGAGGTGTAATTCTCTCCCCATTTTGTACCACCTCAGGCTCCAGGGAGGGGAAAGGGATTAAATTAATAGTTTAACTCAGTTCCTATAGAGTGGAGTCCCAATTCCAAGCCCAAAAACTCCTTCAGGGTTGAGTGGTGCCCCAGGGCTTCCATGCTGGCCTGGCTTGCTGCACCATCCTGCCTTCAATCTTGGCTCTCAGGCTATCATGGTTCAAATGCCAAGGGCCTATGGGGATCACCTATGGCACCTGAAACTGAGGATGAGAAACAGCATGTAACAGAAACAAACACTTTCAGGTCACTTTCTCAGACTCAGGATAAAAGGGGAAGAGCTGAGATAGGAAGTCCTTCCCCTCTCTCTGACTCAGTTTAAAAGACCATCCATACTTCAAGTGAATGCACAGCAGGAAGGAAGGACCAGAAAGTCTCCATTTTAAAGACAAAGACTTAAGGACGGTTTTCAAGACAAAGGCAGACAATGGAAGGAGGCTTACTCACTTTTGGTAAGACATTCAGAGGACCGCGTGTTAGGCAATATGGGTGTGCTCCAAAGGCCCCCTTAAGAGTGCTTCCATTTTAGGAAAACATGGCATACCCAAACAAGCCTGGCTTGCAACAGGATAAACTGGAAATGATAAACAGAGGAAAGGCACTGAAATTAAGACCAGTTGTAAAAAGGCTTCCTGTAGAAAATAGGATTTTAGTTAGGACTTGAAAGAACCCAGGGACATCAGTAGGCAATGTTGACAAAGGAGGAGCATTCTAGTCCATAAACAACAGCCAAAGAAAATGCCCATATGCAGGAGATGGAGTGTCTCATCCAAGGAAATCAAGGCCAGGGTCACTGGATCCAAAGGTTCATATCAGGAAATATGAAGTATAGGATGTATCACCAGCTGATCTTTGAAAAGCAAAGGCAAAGTGGAATTCTAGGAGAGGTGAGCAACATTGTAAATGTTGTATCTGAAGGACAGCACGTGGTCCACTTCACTAGAATACAGTGCCTGAGGAGAAGTGATATATACATAATCGGCCCTGAACAATATCTTGACTTCTGATTGTGAAGGGCATAAAATAAAATGCCCAACAGAAGAATGTGTTGTCTTAAAAGCAACCGGGTGTTATAAGGAGCTTCTTGAACATTAGATACAGACCCGAGGAGGGGTGAGTCAGGCGTCGCATATTCCCATAACACTAACTCCAAATGCTGTAAGCAAAGAAGTTGTGGTGCAGACTTAGTGAATTTGGGGTTCATTTCACATTCTCCTCCTCTCTCCATGGAATGATCTGGGACCCAGGTTTGGACCCTTTGGACAAGAAGAATATAAAAGTGGTTTTTGAGATGCTCTTGGGGAGCTCCTGAAACTCCAGGGAATTGCCTTACTGACTGCCTTTTTTAAACCTTCTTGCCTACAGTATTTATTTGTTTTTATTCTCTGTACTGTTTTTAAATCACCTCTGAGAATTGCTTCTACCTGAGGGTATTAGAGTGATTTTAGTAAAAGGATTGTTCTTGTCTCTGAGTGGTCCATTGTGCCAGAAATAGGATTGTGACCCCTGACACTGGATAGCAAGAAGAATAGTAGAAACCTTAGTATAAATAAGGAAGTCAGGCAGTAGAGAAATTTTGGGGGAAGTAATAAGTTCAAATCATCTTGACCTGATAAAAGAATCAGTCCTGGAGGAGTCTGGCTTGAGTTTCAATCCCTATTCATGCATGAGGGCAAAGCTGACTATTTCTAATGTAGATTGGGCTCATGACTTATATTGCTTCTTTGGTCTCTGATATAGCTACTAAGAATAATTAATCACTCAAAAACCAAATCCCTCTGTAAACCCAGATTCCTCTGTGGGGGGTCATGACCTGAACTCAGAGATAAGGATAGCATAATTCACAAAGCGATTCCTGAAACCAGTCTATAAGGTAAGTGATGTAACTGATGTTTTTCCCCATTTTTATATAAGAAAAGTATTTCTGAGAAGTTAAATGATTTGCCCAATATTACTGAACTGGTGACTGGGACAGTTAATAAGTCAGGCTATTGACAGAATGTTTTACTTGAATTCTGAAAGATCTGAATTCAACTTCTGCCTCAGTGACTCTTAACAAATCACTTAACTTCTCCTCTGCCTGTTTCCTCATCTGTAAAATGGAGAAAACAATAGCACCTACCTCCCAGGTTTGTTGAAAGAATAAGCTGCAATAATATTTGTGAAAGGCTTTGCAAATCTTAAAATATTGTAGAAAGGCTAGCTAGTAAATAAGTACAGAACTAGTATTCAAAAGAAGACCTCCCAATGCTAAATCCAGAGCTCTTTCAACTATGCCTTGTTGCCCTCTTACAGGTAATAAGAGCTCCCACTTGAGTATGAAGGCCAACAAAGCCAGTTATTAGCTTCATGACTAGGGGCTAGCCCCTTAATGTCTTTGAACCTGTTTCCTCATTTAGAGACAGTTAGCTAACATTGACTGAGCACTGCACCTCAGATCAGAAAAGACACTTCCTCGCTGTGTGACCCTGGATGAGTCACTTAACCTCTGTTTGCCTCAGTCTCCTTATCTGGAAAATGTGGCTAATAATAGCACCTATCTCCAAGGATTATTATGAGGACCAAATAAGGCAATAATTATGAAGTGCCTGACACAAAGTAAGCATCATATAAAAGTTAGTTGTTATAATTGTTGGGGGGAGACTAAGGGAATATAAATTCATTTGAGGGCAGAGACTTTTGTCTTTTTATTTCTAGGGCCTAGCACAAAGCATGAATTTAATAAATGCTTATTTGATTGATGATTGATTGAATGAATAATACTCATGCTACCTGCATTATTCTTGGGGTTGTAGAGAGGAAAGTGTTTTGAAAATTTTAAGATGATATAGAAACATTAATTGATTGCTATGGTTGTTGTCATTTTTGTCATTTACATACAAAGCTTTTTTAAGTCCAAAGATCTCATTTTTCTGAGGATAAAAATGGTGAGTCTGGCAGATTCAGGGCCACTTTGTTGGGAGCTCTCCATTGTACTGATCTAAAATCCTATGACTATGAAGCTGATGTTACCTTCAAAATTCCTTGAATACAACTCAGGTTGCTTTCATCTTCCTTCAGTTTCTGTGATTTTGTCTTGTGCCTTAGGGAATAAAACCGTACCTCATTATATCAGTGGGTTTTGGTTTGTGTTTTGAACTTTTTTCTCCATCACCCCCTGCCCAAGAACTAAGTACTCAACTCAACTTATTGTTCAGTCATTTTTCAATTTTGCCAAACTTTTTATGACCCAATTTGGGGTTTTCTTGGCAAATAGTGATTTGCCATTTCCTTCTCCAGTTCATTTTATAGATGAGGAAACTGAGACAACCAGGGTTAAGTGACTTGCTCAGAGTCATACAACTTCTAAGCACCTGAGACCAGATTTTAATTTGGGTCTTACTGACTCTAGGCCCAGTGCTTTATTCTGTGAGTCACCTTGACCTTGGGGCAGAAAGACAACTGCAAATCCAGGTTCTATTATTCACTACTTTAAGTCACTAGGGAGATATTAACCAAATCACTGTTCCCTCTCATGGTCCCAATTTTCCCATCTGTAAAACAGAGTGACTGGGTTGGATTTCTAAGTTCCCTTCCAATAGTAATGCCTTTGATCATAAAGGCTAAGGGCCACACAGCTGCCAGAGATCATAGATAATGCCATAATGTTCAAGCACCATCCACATTTAGCCTAGAGAAGAGAAGACTTAGAGGAATGTGATCCATTACTTCAAGTATCTGAAAGACTGACATTCATATAGAGATTTGATTTGTTCTGCTTTGCCCTAGAAATGAAAATAGGAGCAATGGGGGATAGTTACAGGGAGTTAGAGAATGGATTCGATATAAGAACATACTTTTTCTAATGCTTAGATATTTTCAACAATACAATGAGCTTCCTCAGAAGTTAATACATTCCTCATAACTGTGTGTAATCCAGAGCTAGATAATTATTAGTAGATAATTATTAGTTAGAGATGCCATAGAAGTCATGCCTCTTGAAGACCCTTCTAGCTCTGGGATTCTCAGACTCTAAGATTCTCTGAAACAGTAGAAATGCTGAAGGGTAGGAGTACATAAAAGTCAAAACAAAGAATTATTAGAAAACTAAATCAGTTGGTCAGTCAATAAGAATTTATTAAGCACCTACTAGGTGCCAAACACTATGCTAAGCACTGAGGATACAAAAAAAGACAAAAAAAATCCCTGTTTATAAGGAGCTCGTAGTCTAATGAGGGAGACAACATGAAAACAACTATGAATAAGCAATGTATATATATATATATATATATATATATATATATACAAAATAAATTAGAGATAATCAATAGAGGAAATGTACTAACAATTAATCATTATAAAAAAGAGGAAGGAAAATCAAGAGCAAAAGAAAGAAAATTGAAGTTTATTGCTTTTTATAAGTTTTTCACAAGTGACTAAGTAATGCTTTGATAATAGAATAATACTTGGAAAAAATTAATTGTAGCATGTAAAAAGTATGAAAGAACATATGAAAATTATAAATATATAAATAATTAAATAAATCCAACTGCACAGTAGAGGATAGAGGAGACATGGGATCATACAATTAAAGTTGGAAGGGATCTTAAAAGTCATCTATCTGCTCCAACCACCTCCTTTTATAGATGACAAAAAAATAAGATGCATAAAGGTTAAGTGTCTTACTCAAGGTCAAGCAATAATTACCATAGCTCAGATTCAAGTCCAAACTCTTTGACTCCAAATCCAGTGTTCTTCTCACTGTATAGCATTGCCTTCCACATAGCTTCATGTAACAAAAAAGGCCATTAGTAACTCAAGCTCACTAGATGTCAGCAATATAGTGGAGCTGTCCACCAAAAGAGCTAATGTGATCTTTGAATGCACCACGAGAACACTAATGTCTAACATAGGGGTAGTTCTAGTTTTCTGCCTTGATCAGATCCCATCTGGAATATTATGTTCAGTTCTGGATGCCATCCTTTAGAAAGAGTATTGATAAATAGAAAGATGACCAGGACAATGAGCATTAGAACAATGCTATTCAATCAGCAGTTGAAAGAATATTTAGACTGAAAAAGAAAAGACTTTGGGGGAATATGATAGCTAGTTTCAAATATCTGAAGGTTTAAATTGGACTTTTTTGCTTCTGACTTTGTCCATGCTATTCCCTAGTCATGGAACATATTCTGTTGTCCCTCTGCCTACTGAATTCTTGCCATCATTTAAATTCTAACTCAAATTCCACCTTCCCTAGGAATATCCCTAGTCAGTAATGGCTTTTCTACCCTCCAAAATTTTGTCTGTATATTTTATGCCCCTATCAACTGTTGTTTTTATTATAATTATTTATGTGTGTGTTATTAATGCTAAAATACTTGCCTGATGCCCCATTGAAGGTGGAGGTGACCTTTGGCACTAGAAGACTATGCCAGTAGAGTAGAAGGGCTGACAGATCATATGCTAAGGCATATAAATCCAAAATAATACACTATGTGTCTCTCATCTGACAACTAGTCACAAAATTACATTGGTCACATCCAATCAAAAATATCTACGAAAGTACAAAATCCTATTTATCTGTATCAGAAGGAGATACTTGAAGTATTAACATATATACATATACATGTATTGTATATGCTATATACAATGGGGTGTATGGGGTGTTCAGGGAGGGGTAGTATCTCAAGTATGGATAGCTTGTCGTGCCATCCTAGGGCAGCTCTCCAACCTCTGACCCTCATCTGACACCCAGCTTTCACTTGTGGCTTCTAGTAGCTGCTAGCATGCGGCAGCGGCCACACCCCAGGGCAACAGCTTCGACAGACCAGCTAAACCTTGTGAGGGTAACCATCGGGTGGTAGACCCCTGGTGAACTAGGGCTTTGCTCACCCAGCATGTGAAGACTGCTTTGGCCGAACAGACGGAAGAAACTAATAAGAAGCTTCAACGGCTGAGATGGCGATGCAGCAAAGCACTGTGGAGTGCTTAGGGCATGTTGGAGCACAAAAGACAACACGGCCATCCAATGCAGCCAGGAAGTCTCCAGGTGTAATGGCTTTTCGTGCCACTGGACCAGGCTTCCAATGCCGAGAGAGTGGGACTGTCTCTGTGTATCGACTTTTCCACTTAAATCTCCTTCATGCACAAGTGTCTTTGTGCACACTCATCTATGATAGATGAAAACGCACAAAGACAATCGTCATCCTCGGTTACCGAGAGACTACTAACAACAATATGCCATAGTTCTATACTATAAGTTCCTTGAAGGCAAGGACTGTTTCTTAATTAAAGTTTATATTTCCCCTGGGTTTTACTATGCCCATAGTAGTTCCTTAATAAATGTCTGTTGAATTAGACTGACTTCTATATGGATACCAATTGATTCCAATTATTTTTTAAAAAGAAAAAATTGAATGTTTTAATTCAAGAGGAAGCACCATCATTGCTTATTCTTTAGCCTAGTCAGTATCTGGGGAGTGGAGAAGAAGGAATTTCTGCCTTAATCTATTGGCCCAAATGAAATGATAAAAGATTCTTTCTGTAGATGTAATCATCCAGTAAATAGCAGCATGTTCACTACTCATGGGAGAGGCATTTTAGAGGGTCTCATCAGCCTGAGCTTCTTATGTCTTTCTCTGCCTTCCTTACCATTAACAAGTGGTGGGAAATATAGATTGTTAGATGTTTACCACTGGGGAAAATTTTGTTATTCTAAAATGTTCTCTGTGATGCGATCTCCCATAAATCTGTGTGTGGAAACACAAAGCATGGCAGCACGGAGAAATGAGATTTTTGTTCTAACTGGAGAATGTGGGGAAGGTGGTCAGAGAAGGGAGGTTTGTAGAATAGATACAGCAACTCTGATGAAGTTATCTCTTTCCTTCAGTTGGGTCACTTAAGAAGGAGTGTTTTTTTTTCTTACCAGGTTTCCAAACTGCATTAGATATAATTTGAGTTGTCAATAGCCTTTTCCCATTTTCCTGTGCTTCATGAGCCAGTGTAAAATGAAAAATCTCTTCTAGTGTAAGAACTCTCTCAAGTATTATAGGAAGGATGATCACCTTTCCAGAAAACCATTTTCCCAAAAGATTATTTGGTTTGGGAATGGAATTTTTATCTTTTTTCTAAGGTAAGACTATAATGAAGTTTCTTTCCTGTGGAGATGGAAGAAAGTGGTAGAAATTGTCTTGTAGGAATAACAGTAAAGAATGTAGATAAATAGGGTCATGTAGACTAGGTGAGTATAGACACACATTCCAACATATGAATTGTCAATGAAGGCACAAAAGAAACATTAGGTAGTAGGCTCACAGTGCTGATTGTAGTTGTTGTAGAATGAGCATTAAAGGGTTCTTTCCCAAGATTATTTAGAGTATCCCTATTGTTTAGCTAAGGATAGAGCAGGTTGAAATATTACTCAGGTAACAAATTGTAGCCAGGTCAAGGACTCAGCACAACTTCACCATGTGTAATGGTATAGAGTCCCATCCTTTTCTTGCTTCTTGTGAAATTCATGGAGCTCAATGGATCTAAGCCCCAGCATGCTATGTAAAGTGCAAAGTAAGGAAGAGAAAACTAATCTGGAGAGATTTCATTAGTGAGTGGAGAACAGTATAAAAAATGTTGGTTTTGAACATGGATTTGAGCCTGTTTCCTGTTTTAACAAGTGTCAAATATGTGGCCAATGGAAGCAAAACAGATTAAAACGTAATTGGGAAGTAGTTCAAATAAAAATGCAATCATATTTAGACAATGGTAATGTGATTTTCTTCTTTTGAAAATGTGGCCCACATGGATAATTATAAAAATTGTAATGGTCCCATTTCTATTTCAGCTTGACACCACTACACTGCTCTACCACTCACTATGCATGTGACCTTGAACAAATAATTTCATCTCTTTAAACATAATTTTTTTCTCATCTGAATGAAGTCATGATAGAGGTGGGGGAGAGTGTCTCTAAGAAGGTTCCTAATCTGTGAGAGAATTGAGAAGATGAGCCAGAAATATGACCCAAATCCATTCTGATCATTGAGAGAACTGTCTATGATATCAGGCCTCAGGTATGTCCACTGAGTACCTATGAGAAGTTTCTGAGGTGTTTCCTTTCCTTCAGAGTTAAGGGACAGTTTTTGGAGGAAAAATTCTACTGGCTAATAACAGTGTTCTTTCCTCCTGAGCCATGGAGATGACTGGTCCATCCTGAATCAAAGAATGTCCCTTCTTTGTTACATAAAATGTATAAAGAATCTCTTTTTCATTTAAATTCTACTCTGGGCATCATCCCCCATGATCATGAACAACTTTGCTATTATGTTTCTGTTTTATTCCTTACTTGATATTGGTAATCAGAGGACTGTCAAGTCAAGGTACTTCTGTCATTACATCTATCCAGAATTTGTTTATGACCTTGATATATGTGTGGGGAATGCCTTGTTGGAGGACAGTCAAAACACAAAAGGCCCTTCTGTCCTCTGCACATTACCACCAATTGTGTAAATTTAAAGGTGTAGTTTTGCTATAGGGCATCATTTGTAAAATAATTTGTCTGTTTCTTTCTTATATTTTCACCAACTGTACCTGCAATATGCAAATATATCTTGCACATATGGATTTTATAGAGATGAGGAGTTAAGCACACTTTCTCAGTCAACTTACCAAGACAAATTTGTGAAGGGAGTGAAGTTTGTATACTACCTTTCTCCTTCTCATCTTGCCACCTCTAGTTCACCTATAACCTCTATCCTGTGGATTCCATCAAAACCTACTCTCAAGGAAAAATCTATAATATAAATAAATAGAAGATGCTGGAAAATAACAGAAAGATGAACTTTAGGCAGCAAAAGAACCTGGATTTAAGTACTAGTTCTGTCATTTACTCTCTGTGTCATTTGATCTATCTGTGCCTCAATTTTCTCAGCTATAAAATGAGACTGCTTATGACTGTTATGAGTATAAAATGAGGAAATAAATGTGAGACTGTATTGTAAATATCGAGTATTACATGCATTTGATATTTGATAAACATCATTTAGATGCCTACTATATAGAGAGCATTGTATTGAGTTCTAGGAGGCATAAACAGATTTGCAGGGCATTATCTCTGTATAGCATTCAACTTAGTAAGCTAAGATTTAGCTCTTCTTCTGAGAAGTGTTCATATTTTCATTAGAAATAGGATATTTTCCATCAAAGAAATTAATATATAATCAATAATCTCTGGACATGAGATGGGAAAATATTTGGGGAGCAGTAATCTTCCTGATGGAAACCAGAGAGGAATTTCCCAACCAGTCCCAATTCCCAATGTATATATTTCAGAGGTCCAACATGTCATCATGTTCCCTTTCCCAGTCCTCCCACTATCTAGGTCTCATCAGCAGCACTGATGAAGAAGAATCACGGAGGCACAGGTGGCCATGGATGGCAGTTGCCCATAAGAACTGCCCATGCGACCATTACTAGGTTTGTATCCCCAAGTGATTGAAAAAAATAAAGATGAAGAACCTATATGAACAAAAATATTTAAAACAGTTCTTTTTGTGATGGCAAAGAATTGGAAAATGGGAGAATATGCATCGCTTGGGGAATGGCTAAGTAAGGCATAGTATATTATTGTCATGGAATATTATTGTTCTATAAAAAATGATGAATAGTAGAATTTCCAAAAAATCTGAAAAGACTTACACAAACTGAATTAAGAGTGAAGTAAGCAGAACCAAGAGAACACTGTACACAGTGACAGCAATATTGTATAATGGATAGCTGTGAACAACTTAGCTATTCTCAGCAATACAGTGATCTAAAACAATCCCAAAGGACTCATGATAAAAAAAAATGCTGCCTGTTGCCAGAGAAAGAACTGATGGTATCTGAATCAAGAGCAAAGAAATTTTTTTCACTTTCTTTCTTAATTATTTTTGTTCAAATTTCCTTCCAGAGAAGGATTAATATGGGGAAATGCTTTATATGATTGTACATGTAAAACCTGTATCAGATTGCTTACCATATCAGGGCAATGATTCAATTTTTAAGGAAAATATTAGAAATTGTTTTTACAATGAAAAAAATGTGAAGGAGGGGGACCTAGCAGTACCAGATCTTAAACTGTACTATAAAGCAGTGGTCATCAAAATAATATGGTACTGACTAAGAGACAGGAGGGTAGATCAGTGGAATAGACTTAGGGTAAATGACCTCAGCAAGTTAGTGTTCAACAAACCCAGATTCCAGGTTTTGGGACAAGAGCTTACTATTTGACAAACACTGCTGGGAAAATTGTAAAACAGTATGGGAAAAATCAGGTATAGATCAACATCTCACGCCTTATATCAAGATAAATTCAAAATGGGTAAATGACTTAAATATAAAGAATGAAATTATAAATTAGGTGAACATAGAATGGTATACTTGTCATATCTGTGGGAAAGAAAGGAATTTAAAAACCAAGCAAGAGGTAGAGAACATTACAAAATATAAAATGAATGAGTTTAATTATATCAGATTTAAAAGGGTTTGTACAAACAAAACCAATGCAACCAAAATTAGAAGGAAACCAACAAACTGGGGGGAAAAATTATAACAAAATTCTCTGACAAAGGTTTAATTTCCCAAATATATAAGGAACTAAGTCAAATTTACAAAAAATCAAGCAATTCCCCAATCAACAAATGGTCGAGGGATATCAATAGACAGTTCTCAGGTGAAGAAATCAAAACTATCAATAATCACATTAAAAAGTGTTCTAAATCCCTCCTGATTAGAGAAATGCAAATCAAAACAACTCTGAGGTTCACACATAGCAGACTGGCCAATATGGCAGCAAAGGGAAGTGATATATGTTTGAGGGGATGTGGCAAAATTGGGACACTAATACACTGCTAGTGGAGTTATGAATCAATCCAACAATTCTGGAGGGCAATTTGGAATTATGCCCAAACGAATTTTAAAAATGCAATCCCAAGATCACCCTCATTATTATATATTAATATATAATTTATATTACAATCCTATATTATTTATTAATTATTTATTGGTATTAAAATTAATGTTATAATAATGTTATTAATTAATATATTAATAATATGGAAATGGGTCTTGATCAGTGACACATGTTAAACCCAGTGGAATTGCATGTCAGATACGGGAAGGGGGTGGGGGCAGGGGAAGGAAAGAACATGAGTTTTGTAACCATGGAAAAATATTCTAAATCATCTAATTTAATAAAATCTAAAAAAAAATGCATGCCCTGTGATCCATACCACTGCTATGATTGTACCCCAAAGAAATAATAAGGAAAAAGACTTGTATATATAAATATATAAAAAATAAAAATATTTACAGCCATGCTCTTTGTGATGGAAAAAATTGGAAAATAAAGGGGTGTCCCTTGATTGGGGAATGGTTGAACAAATTGTGGTATCTGATGGTGATAGAATACTATTATGCTGAAAGGAATAATGAACTATGTGAACTGGAAAGACCTCCGGGAATTAATGCAGAGCAAAATGAGCAGAACCAGAAAAATATTGTACATAGAAACTGAAACATTGTGGAACAATCAAATGTAACAGAATTTTCTACTAGTAGCAATTCAATGATTCAGGATAATGCAGAGGAACTTATGAGAAAGAACACATTCAGAGAAAGAACTGTGGGTGTAGAAACACAGAAGAAAAACATATGAATGATTATGTGGTTTGATGGGGATATGATTAGGGTTTTGGTGTTAAATGATCACTCTATTGCAAATATGAATGATATGGAAACAGGTTTTGAACAATGATATATGCATAACCCAGTGGAATTGCTTACTAGCTTACTAGGGAGAGGCAGGGAAAGAGGGGTAGGGAAAAACATGAGTCATGTAACCATGGAAAAATATTCTAAATAAATAAATTAATTAAAAATAAAAACAAATAAAATTTTACAACAAATTTCTTTTACATGTAATTGGGGGGAAATAAAATACTTATTAAAGAGGAGGGGAACTGCCACCAAATCCTCAGTATAAAGTTCATAAAAGCCAGAGATTTAATGTCACATGACAGTCACAAAACCAAATGCAACCTTAGAGTGCACTAATAGAAGCAGAGTATACAGAACAAAGGAGGTTAAAATGCAAACATAATCTTTCCTGGTCAGTTTCTGAAACACCATATTTTAGGAGAAATATTAACAAAATGGAACTAATCCAGAAGAAGGCATCAAGATTGGTTAAAGGAACTGGAGATGTTTTAGAAAATAGAAAATTTGGGGGCAGCTGGGTGGCTCAGTGGATTGAGAGTCAGGCCTAGAGACGGGAGGTCCTGGGTTCAAATCTGGCCTCAGACACTTCCCAGCTTTGTGACCCTGGGAAAGTCACTTGACCCCCATTGTCTAGCCTTTACCACTCTTCTGCCTTGGAGCCAATAGACAGAAGCATAAGTTTTTTATTTTTCCATTTGAATAAGTTTATTTAGTCAATTTAGAACATTATTCCTTGGTTACAATACTCACATTATTTCCCTCCTTCCCCTCCACCCACTCTTCCTGCAGCCAACATGCAATTTCATTGGGTATTACATGTGTCCTTGATCAGAACCCATTTCCATATTATTGTTTATACTAGGATGTTCATTTAGAGTCTACATCCCCAACAATATGCCTTTAACCTATGTATTCAAGCAGTTGTTTTTCTTTGGTGCTTTTACTCCCATAGTGTTTCCTCTGGATGTGGGTAATGGTTTTTCTCATAGGTTCCTCTGAGTTGTTCAGGGTCACTGCATTGCCACTAATGGAAAAGTCCATTACATTCGATTGTTCCACACTGTATCAGTCTCTGTGTACAATCTTCTCCTGGTTCTGCTCCTCTCACTCTGCATCACTTCCTGGAGGTTGTTCCAGTTCCCATGGAATTCCTCCACTTTATTATTCCTTTGAGCACAATAGTATTCCATCACCAACAGATACCACAATTTGTTCAGCCATTCCCCAATTAAAGGGCAGCACCCCCCATTTTCCAATTTTTGGCCAACACAAAGAGCGCAGCTATGATTCTTATATATAATATATACATGTATATTATATATAACATATATAATATCCTTATACAAGTCCTTTTCCTTATTATCTCTTTGGGGTACAAACCCAGCAGTGCAATGGCTAGATCAAAGGGCAGACAGTCTTTTATAGCCCTTTGGGCATAGTTCCAAATTGCCCTCCAGAATGGTTGGATCAATTCACAACCCCACCAGCAATGAATTAATGTCCCTACTTTGTCACATCCCCTCCAGCATTCATTACTTTCCTTTGCTGTCACATTGGCCAATCTACTAGGTGTGAGGTGATACTTCAGAGTTGTTCTGATTTGCATCTCTCTGATTATAAGAGATTTAGAACACTTTTTCATATGCTTATTAATAGTTTTGATTTCTTTAACTGAAAATTGCCTATTCATGTCCCTTGCCCATTTTTCAATTGGAGAATGGCTTGATTTTTTGTATAACTGGTTTAGCTCTTTAAAAATATGAGTAATTAGACCTTTGTCAGAGGTTTTTCTTATGAAGATTGTTTCCCAATTTGTTGCTTCCCTTCTAATTTTAGTTACATTGGGTTTGTTTGTACAAAAACTTTTTAATTTGATGTAGACAAAATTATTTATTTTACATTTTGTGACTTTCTAAGTCTTGCTTGGTTTTAAAATCTTTCCCTTCCCAAAGGTCTGAAATGTATACTATTCTGTGTTCACCTAAATTACTTATAGTTTCCTTCTTTATATTCAAGTCATTCACCCATTCTGAGTTTATCTTGGTGTGGGGTGTGAGGTGTTGATCCAAACCTAATCTCTCCCACACTGTCTTCTGATTTTCCCAGCAGTTTTAATCAAATAGTGGCTTTTTGTCCCAAAAGTTGGGTTCTTTGGGTTTGTCATAGACTGTCTTGCTGAGGTCATTTACCCCAAGTCTATTCCACTGATCCTCCTTTCTGTCTCTTAGCCAGTACCAAATTGTTTTGATGACCACTGCTTTGTAATATAGTTTGAGATCTGGGACTGCAAGGCTACCTTCCTTTGTATTTTTTTTTCATTATTTCCCTGGATATCCTTGATCCTTTCTTCTTCCAAATGAACTTTGTTATGGTTTTCTCTAATTCAGTAAAATAGTTTTTTGGTAGTTCAATGGGTATGGCACTAAATAGATAAGTTTGGGTAGGATGGTCATTTTTATTATGTTAGCTCGTCCCACCCATGAGCAATCAATGTTTTTCCAATTGTTTAGATCTAGTTTTAATTGTGTGGAGAGTGTTTTGTAGTTGTGTTCATATAGTTCCTGTGTTTGTCTCGGCAGATAGACTCCTAAGTATTTTTAATTGTCTCAGGTGACTTTAAATGGAATTTGTCTTTCTAATTCTTGCTGCTGAACTGGGTTGGAGATATATAGAAATGCTGATGACTTATGTGGATTTATTTTGTATCCTGCAACTTTTCTAAAGTTGTTGATTATTTCGACCAGCTTTTTGGTTGATTCCCTAGGATTCTTTAAGTAAATCATCATATCATCTGCAAAGAGTGACAGCTTGGTCTCCTCAATGCTAATTTTAATACCTTCAATTACTTTTTCTTCTCTAATTGCTACTGCTAGTGTTTCTAGTACAATATTAAATAATAAAGGTGATAATGGGCATCCTTGTTTGACTCCTGATCTTATTGGAAAGGCTTCTAGTTTATCCCCATTGCAGATGATGTTTGCTGATGGTTTCAGATATATACTGTTTATTATTTTTAGGAAAGGCCCTTCTATTCCTATACTTTCTAGTGTTTTCAATAGGAATGGGTGTTGTATTTTATCAGAGGCTTTTTCTGCATCTATTGAGATAATGATGTGATTTTTGTCAGTTTGCTTGTTAATATGGTCAATTATGTGGATAGTTTTCCTAATGTTGAACCATCCTTGCATTCCTGGTATGAATCCTACCTGATCATAGTAAATAACCCTTGTGATGACTTTCTGGAGTCTTTTTGCTAGTATCCCATTTAAGATTTTTGCATCTATATTCATTAGGGAGATTGGCCTATAGTTTTCTTTCTCTGTTTTTGACCTGCCTGGCTTTGGGATCAGTACCATGTTTGTGTCGTAAAATGAATTTGGTAGAACTCCTTCTTGGCTTATTCTGTCAAATAGTTTGTATAATATTGGGATTAGTTGTTCTTTGAATGTTTGATAGAATTCATTTGTGAATCCATCTGGACCTGGGGATTTTTTCTTAGGGAGTTCTTTGATGGCTTGTTCAATTTCTTTTTCTGATATGGGGTTGTTTAGGTAATTTATTTCTTCCTCTGTTAGTCTAGGCAATTTATATTTTTGTAAGTATTCATCCATTTAACCTAGATTGCCATATTTGTTGTCATATAATTGGGCATAGTAGTTTTTAATGATTGCCTTGATTTCCTCTTCATTAGAGGTGAGGTCTCCCTTTTCATCTTGGATACTGTCAATTTGTTTTTTTTCTTTCCTTTTTTAAATTAGACTGACTAGTACTTTGTCTATTTTATTTGTTTTTCCAAAGTACCAGCTTCTAGTCTTATTTATTAAATCAAGAGTTCTTTGACTTTCAATTTTATTAATTTCTCCTTTGATTTTTAGGATCTCTAATTTAGTCTTCATATGAGGATTTTTAATTTGTTCGCTTTCTAGTTTTTTTTAAATTTGCATGCCCAATTCATTGACCTCTGCCCTTATTAATTTGTTAATATATGAACTCAAGGATATAAATTTTCCTCTGAGTACTGCTTTGGCTGCATCCCATTAGTTTTTGAAAGGATGTCTCATCATTGTCATTTTCTTCAATGAAGTTATTAATTGTTTCTATGATTTGTTCTTTAACCGGTTTTGGAGAATCATATTGTTTAATTTCCAATTAATTTTTGATTTACCTCTCCATGTACCCTTACTTTAAAGATTAAAAATTTAGGAAACTGAGGCAGGAAGGAATTAGTTTCTCTCTGCAAGGAGTATTATATTTTTAGAGGTTTATTGAAGATTAATGATTAAAGAATGTACAAGCAAGAAAAGCACATGCTAGGTGGGCCGTGAGGCCCATCCAACTTTCACTCACATCATGAGACCCATCTGTTTGCCAGTGGAGCCAGGAAGAGAAGAGGGCCTGCTGTGGGCGGAGACCCTCTAAATAATCATTTTGCTCCCAGCTCATTTGAGAATTCAGTGAGATTAGAGGGTATTCTGGGAGCTAGCAAGGACTCCTGGGGAATGGAGTCCAGAGTTCAAATCTCAATTTTACATTCCCCCCCCACCCCCGTTTGATCCTCTGGGAAAAAGGACTTCCCCAAAGGATCATAAAAACATAATCAATTTAAAGATTACAATAATTTGAGGATAAGAGGAAAAAAAGAACAAAACCAATAACTGCTGGATGCATTGACAGACAAAAAGCCAGTTAGGGGGCAGTCCCCTTTGGCATGAAAGTATAGATACAAATAAATGTTCAATCAACTACACCTAAAGTTCATTTTTGTGCAGCTTGTGATCTGGAGACTTCTGTGTCTTCTCCAACAGTTCAGTTCTGGATTCAGAGAAGTAGCATCTTTCTTTACCTAAAATTCTTCTCAAAAGGAATTTAAACTTTGCAATTTAAATAATGATATTTTTTTCATTCCCCCCATTAAGAGGGTGATTAAAAAAACAGGATCACTTAGGGATGCATGGCTGAGGTATGAGGTATATGAATCAATTGGCAAGAGATATTAAAAAGATATCAGAAAAATCCAAATAAAAAGAAAAAACTCTGGATGAAAATATAGACTATCAAAGTCTTATGTGTAAAAATTCTAAGTAAAAAGAAAAATAAATCTATAACAGGCCCTTGAATCAGGGCCCAATTAATTACAATAGCAAACAAACACACTATCATATTTTACATAAGTTATTGTATGACATTTAAAAGCCTATGAATTGATGGATAATTGTCACAATTTTTACAAACGTAGCAAGCTTTCAACCTTGGTAATAAACATATTTTTAAACAAAGTAAAACTCATCTTGGGTTTAGAACATCATGAAGAAATCTATATATCATTCTGGTGGAAGTAAAATAGTGAACTGAAGAGTATAAATAAAGGGGTGCTCCTTTTTTGGAGGCCTTTTTAGGGGTACAAATGCCCTGAGATTAACTGCCCCAACTTCCATTCACATATTTAGAAATGTGGGAAGGCTGGGGGTTATAATTGCCAACTGTAAAAATTAAAATTTTAGGAAACTGAGACAGGAAGGAATTAGTTTCTCTCTGCAAGGAGTATTATATTTTTAGAGGTTTATTGAAGATTAATGATTAAAGAATATACAAGTAAGAAAAGCACATGCTAGATGGGCCATGAGGCCCACCCAACTTTCACTCATATCATGAGACCCCTCTGTTTGCCAGTGGAGCCAGGAAGAGAAGAGGGCCTGCTGTGGGCGGAGACCCTCTAAATAATCATTTTGCTCCCGGCCCATTTGAGAATTCGGTGAGATTAGAGGGCATTCTGGGAGCTAGCAAGGACTCCTGGGGAATGGAGTCCAGAGTTCAAATCTCAATTTTACATTCCTAATTATTATTTTCATTGCATTATGATCTGAGAGGGTTGTATTTATTATTTCTGCCCTTTTGCACTTGTTTGCAATGTTTTTATGCCCTAATACATGGTCAATTTTTGTGAATGTACCATGTGCTGCTGAAAAGGTGGATTCCTTTTTGTCCCTATTTATTTTTCTCCACATGTCTACTAACTCTAATTTTTCTAAGCTTTCATTCATTTCCCTTACCTCTTTCTTATTTATTTTTTTGGTTTGATTTATCTAGTTCAGATAGAGGAAGGTTCAGGTCTCCCACTAGTATAGTTTTTCTGTCTATTTCATACTTGAGCCCCTCTAGTTTCTCTTTTAGAAATTTGGATGCTATGCCATTTGGTGCATACATGTTGAGTACAGATATATCCTCGTTGTCTATACTGCCTTTTATCAGGATGTTATTACCTTCCCTATCTCTTTTAACTAGATTTATTTTTACTTTGGCTTTGTCAGATATCATGATTGCAACTCCTGCCTTCTTTTTATCAATTGATGCCCAGTAGATTTGGCTCCATCCTCTTACTTTAAAAAAAAAAGGAAAATAGAAAATTTCGAAAACTCATAATAGCTTTCTTTAAATACTTGAAAACTGTCATGTGGAAGTGAGTTTAGATTTGTTTTTCTAACACAGTAAGATCTGGGACTAATGGAAGGAAGCTATAGAGAAGCAGGTTTCAGGTCAGTATGAAGTCCTGAAGCTTAGAGCTGTCCACCAAGAGAATGAACTGAATCAGTACCTACAAACACAAAGAATGTGTTTAGGTAGAGGTTTGATGAATTTGTTAAGTATCATAAAGAGAATGTTTTCTTTAAGTACAGATTGGACTACAAACCCTTCAAGATCTCTTTCCAGCTCTGAGATCCTATGAATTCTCAGGATGCAAATTCAATAGCAACTGTAGTAGCTCCTGCATCCTGTTCCCATTCATATGTTTCTGCCATGTTTAACCCCAATTCCAGCTTTCCTAATATCTGTTCCTTGTCATCATCAGTATTACCAAGTATTTATTAAATGGCTACTATGTTCCATCTACTGTAGTAAATATTTGGAATACAAAGAAATACAAAAACACAGTCCCTGCCTTCACAACTCATATTCTAATTTAATTCAATGCCATAAGCATTTATTAAGTGCCTGCTCTGTGCCAAACATTACACTAAATACTGAAGATACAAAGAAATGCAGAAATTCAGAGTATACCTTCATGGGGCTCTCATTTTAAAAACAGACAACATGCAAACAGCTATATGCATACAAGATGTACAGAGGAAATGGAAGATAATCTCAGGAGGAAGGCAATGGATGGGGAGGGGAGACCAGGAAAGACTTCTTGCTGAAACTGGGATCGATACTACATCCTAAGGAAACAAGGAAAGCTAAGAGTCAGAGGTGAAAAGGGAGAACAGTCCCTAAATTTCTGGTCCCTGCTTTGGTCAGATGAACTTTCTTAGTATCATGTAAGACTTTGCTGGTGAGCAAATTATTGATGCCCTCTAAAGCACTCTGTAGTGACTGAGATGAAGCAACATGGTCTCCAAGGCTCAGTAGCTCTTCTGCCTGTTCCTTCTCTGGTGCTTAACCCTATGCCAGGAACACCATTCCTCCTCCACTCCAACTACTGGCCTCCCTGGGTTTCTTTGAAGTCTGAACTCAAATGCCATCTTTTACTGGAAGCTTTCCTCAGCCCCTCCTAATTCTAGTGTTTTCCATCTGTTAATTATTTCCTGTTTATTCTGTACATAGTTTGCTTTGTATATATTTGTCTGTATGTTGTCCTTCCATTTACATGTAAGTTTCTTGAGGACAGGGACTGTCTTTTGCCTCTTTTTTTTATGTTCACTGTTTAGTGCAGTGCCTAGCATTTAGTAGACACTTAATAAATATTTGTTGATTGATTTATTAATCTCAAGAATAAAGAAGTGGGTAATGATGATTTAATAAACTCTTTCATCCAAACTGCACCCCTTCCCAAACATGCCCATTTGATTCAGAGCTGCCAGGGTATTTAGCTGCCAGCTACACAAAAGAATCAACAAATTCCATTAATTTATTTTAATTTACTCCAGTCTCCCTCTCAAATTATAATTAATTGGGAGTGGGAGTAGATAATGAAGGTAAACAGAGAGCTATGTCCTTGCTAAAAGGCATAGCTAACTTAAAGAATGTCCTATTTAAATATAAACCCTCCACAGGCACTTTCCCACTTTGCTCCCACTTTCTCTGCATCCCATTAGTCCTGTAAATATTTGGCCTGAGCTGGGATGTTTCTGTGAAATCATGAATCAGATATAAGCCCAGTAGGAACAGGCAGGGATTTCAGGAGAGAATGTTATGCAGGGAAAAGAACATTAGATTAGAAGTCAGAAAACTTGGGTTCAATCCCCAACTCTGACACTTGTTAGCTATATAACTTTGAACAAGTCATTTAGCCTATCCAGGCCTTGGTGTCTCATCTGTAAAATGGGGATGATTATCCTCACCCTACTTGCCTCCAAGGTCTATTGTGAGAATAAAATTAGATAACAGAGAACACTTTGTAATTATTAAATGTGAGTTATTACCATGGAAACCAGCTACTGGCTGAAATTCTCCTCATTGTTGGAGAAAGCCACTCCTATTCCTCTAGCATTGTTTCCACCACTTTCCTTTCCCTCTCAAGTATCCATGGCAATTCTTCATTCTCTATAGCATTCATCAAAGCAATTCAAGGCCATTGGGCAAATAGACAAGACAAGTCAGTTCTAGTCCTGGATGTACCATTAATTTAGCGAGTGTACTTGGGAAAGTCAAGTCATCTCTGCTGTGAGCCTTATTTTCTTCCTCTATAAATCCAAGGAGAATATTTGGTCTCTTTCCTTCAGGACTCCCCCTACCCTACTCCATCCTCCACACAACTACTAAGATGATTTTCCTAAAGTATAGATCACATAAGTTACTATCCTATTCAACAAAGCCTGATGGCTCCCTATTGCTTCTAGAATCAAATAATAAATTACAAAATGAGGATATTGTTAAGGTCATTCATCCTGCAGGTGTTTTAGATGGGAAGACTTCTGACATTCCATCCAGCTCTGAGAAGCTATGACCCTGTGTGACATTTAAAACCCTTCACAATCAAGCTCCAGATTTTTTCCAAGCTGATGATATCTTTCTTCCTCACATATGCTTTCCATTCTAGGCAAACAAGTGTATTGGCTGTCATACTAATACATACCTACATAACATCATACCTCTCGTGTCTGCCTTTGCACTGGCTGTGCCCTAGACCTGGAATGTTTTCCCTCTTCTCCTTTGCTTCTGGGAACTCCAATCTTCCTTAGAAGAATGAATGAATGAGCCTTTATTAAGTACTTAATATGTGCCAAGCTCTATGCTTTAAGACTTAGCTGCTCTTGTTTCGGAGATATAATACAATGGAGATATAATGACAAAATCTCCTCAAGAATTTATTCCTTCCCACCACTCCCAGCAGAAAGTAAGCTCCTTGAGGGCAGGAACTATTTCATTTTTTGTTTTGTATACCCAGTGCCTTACCCATAGTAGGTGTTTAATGAATGCTTACTAAATTCAATTGATTCTAACTCCCTGATTCCCCCAGTCAAAAAAAGCTTTCTGGAGTGAGGAATTCTGTTTTCAGCTCTTAAACACTTTGTCGTATTTTGTTTTGTATCACAGTTTCAGGGACTAGACAAATGGCCCAGAATTGAAAAGAAGAAAAGTAACCTCAGTGGCCTTTGGGAAATTATGTAGTGTTTCCAATGATCCCACATTTCTCCCTGAAACATAATTCTATTCTTTTTTTTAATGTACCCTTCTATTTGCACTCTGAGTTCATCAGCTTGCTCTCTCTGTAGGTAAATGGTATTTTTCATCATAAATCTTTTGGAATTGTTTTGGATCATTGTCTAGATCAGAGCAGCTAAGAAAGACCTAGCCTTTTAACATCAATATTCTTCTAGAAATGTGGTATAAATGTGAGTTATGAAATACCACCATCTATAAAGAATGATAAGTCATAGGTCACCAGAAGGACAATGAAGAGCCAAGTGGATGAGCAGACAAAAACATATCATCAATAAAGAATTTTACAGGAGGAGCTGTGTAAATGACATCATGAGAGAAATGATCAGAAAAAAGAGGTAGGTTCGTCAGGTAGTAAGAGAGAGAGAGAGAGATAAGTGATGGGCAGCCAGAATAATCTAAAGGAAGTCCCCTGGAATGTTAGGCAAAGACTCTGAGAAAGGTTTACAGGAAGAGAAAGTTGACAAGGGATGAGAATGCATAAGGGGGTTCAAATCTTCCCCACCTGAGAGGGAAAGACCACATTGATCTATCAAGGAAAAACTTTTAAGTCTATTATGTGCCAGGCATTGCAAAAGACCTAGAACTATAAAAACAATGAATGAGGGGCAGTGAAGTGGCTCTGCAGAAGTGTCTCCAGTCCTGGAAGTGAGAAGTCCTAGGTTCAAATTTAGCATCAGACACCTCCTAGTTGTATGACCCTGGGCAAGTCACCTAACCCCCACTGCCTAATGAGAGGTTACCACTCTTCTGCTTTGGAACCAATATATAGTATTGATTCTAAGAGGGAAGGGAAGGTTTTTTGTTTTGTTTTGTTTTTAGGAATGAAAGAATGTTGACTCAAAAGGGGCTTATATCCTAATAAGGAAGACAAACAAAAAATACATACATAAGTATATTCAGGTTAAATTAGAGGGAAAGCACAACATAATTGAATACAAGTTGGAAAAGGGAGAAATTTGTATTTGGGGGGATCAGGAAAGACTTTATGTAGAAAATGGACCTTAAGCTGTATTTTGAAGGAAGAAAGGGATTCTAGGAAGTGAAGAGGGAAAAGGAATGCATTTTAGGCATTGGGAATGAATGGTCAATACAGGCACCAAGACAGGAGATGAGAATTGTGTGTGCAAAGCAGAGGACAGTGTGACTGGACTGCAAAGTGAGAGAAGAGTAATGTCCAATGGGACTGGAAAGATAGACTGGGGTCAAGTTGTGAAGGGCTTCTAAAATTAAACAGAGTTTATATTCTATCCTGGAAGCAATAGGGAACCCCTGGAACTGACTGCGTAGGGCAGTGAAATGGTCAGTTCTGAATTTAAGGAAAATCATTTTGTCAGCCTTGTATAGGATAGACTAGAATGATAAGAAACTTGAGGCAGAGAAAACAAAGTATCATGATTATGTCTGCTTGTTCTGTATGTGTGTCTGTCTCTGTGTCTCTTGTGTCTCTGTGGGTGTCTCTCTCTGTGTGCCTCTCTGTCTCTGTGTCTCTGTATCTGTCTGTCTGTCTGACTGTCTCCTTGTCTCACTCATCTTTTTATGTCATCTACATTAAGCACAGGATTTTGAACATAATAAGTGCTTAATACATATTTGATGAATGGATAGTGGCAACCTAGTCTTCAACCACCATTAAGACTATGAAACACTTCCAGAACTACACCACCAGATCTGGCCTTCCCAGGCTTCCAAATCCAGTCTCCTTGTGGTTATGAGTAGAACACAATGGTAAGTGTACTGTGTTTGGACTCAGGAGGCCTGGGTTAAATTTCTGAATGTGTCATTTGCTACCCCAGAAATCTTGGACAAGTCACTTATGCTCTCTTGGCCTCAGTGACTTCAGGAATCATTTTGCCAGCCTCCATCCTTCTTGTTCACTGCAATGGGCCAAAATAAATATTTAATCCTGGGATATTAAGAGTTTGAAAATTCCCAGAAAATTATGCCCAGAGAGTTATAAATTGTATGTACCCTTAGACCTAGCATTGCTGGTTCTGTTTCCTAAGAAAATCAGTTAAAAAGCAAAAAAACCTATACATTCCAAAAAAGCTTTAGTGACTCTCTTTTGGGGGGTAAAGAACTGGAAATTGAGGGAATGCCCATTAATTGGGATCAGCTAGACAAATTGTGGCACTGATTGTGATGAAATACTACTGCACCTTAAAAAATGACGAGCAGGCTGATATTCTTAAAATATATTTTATTTATAGATATATTTGCATGTATAAATATATATAAAGTATACTTCAAAATTTCTTAATTTTTCTTAATTTCTTAAAAATAATTTTCTTAAATTTTTAAAAAGAAGTAATGAAAAGCAAAATGGCTAGAACCAAGAAAACCTTATATATAGACACAGAATGAATATTTGAAGAATGACTTGTGAATGTTCACCTCCAGAAAATGAACTGAAAAATAGAAACATGAAAGACATCATATACACATATATTTACTATATACCATATGCAATATAGTATGCATACTATATAATATACATATATTTGCTATATATAATATAAAAATATAGTATATATATAGTGTCTCATTTTTCTATTTATACATTGTATACACATTTATATATGATACAATTTTAATATAATGACATGATATTATATATAAGTATATGTAAATATGCTATTTACGCATTCCATATATATGTATCTTTTTGTCAGGTGATACTTTTTATGGTGTGGGGAGGAGAGGGAAGAGCTAAGCTAACTGGGAATAAAATAATAATAATAATAATAATAACACGCTCTTTTATCATATTTCCATGTTTCTAGAACTAAATGAATAATAAATTATATTTTGATGCATAGAGTAAGTACTCCATATGTCCAGAAATAGAAGCCTATGTTCAAGGAGCTTACATTCTATGGGGGTGGGGGGTGATAAAGAGGGAAATAATACACATATGTATGTGTATGTGAATATATGTGTATGTGTTTGCACAGAGTACATGCATATATGTGTGTATATATATGTATGTGTTTTGTGCATATCTTTAACATGTTGTGATATTTGTATATGTATGTGTACCTTTGGGCTGAAGAGCAGGCAATTGCATTTCACTCCTCCCCCAGAATTCTTCAGTACCTTTAAGGGGCTTGGAGATGTCCAGGCTATCTACAAATGGCAAAGCCCTTGCCCTCAATGATTAAAGGAAAACAGAAAGAAAGAAAGAAGGTACAGAGAAAAAAAAAGGAAAAGAAGAGGGCAAAAAGGTATCCAGGGATCATATATGGAGTCAGAAAAGACAAAAAGGTCATCTCCTTTCCAATGCCCTCATTTTACACATAAGGAAAGCAAGGTTCAGTGAACTGACTGTCTTGTCCAGGTTACACCCCTAATAGGGACCATGGACAGAGTAGCTAGAAGGAGAAAATCAAACATCCATCTTGCCCTTTTCTCTATCTCTGGAGCTCAGGGATCTGGCTTTTCTCCCTCTCACAGGAATCTTCACCTAGCCTAATTGCATGTGGGTCCCAGCCAGGAAGGGGGCTTCTATCCCTGACTCTAGGCTAGCAACCAGGGCACTGAGCCAGATGCCTGCAGACCCTGGAGCCACCCACAATGCACTTGCTCTATTAATTACCCGTCCATTTGACTAATTCTGGCCTATTCTCCCCCTCTCCCTTCTGGGTGCCAGAAATAAGCCTCATCTGTGTAATAACCATGAGGAGGAGGGAGAAGATTGTGACAGGAACCTTTTCCTCATCTCTCCACCCCACCATATTTTCTCTACCTAGGGAACAATGGAAATTCTGAGACTAGCGGAATGTTATTATGGAAGAAAACCACAAGATGGCAGCATCCCCAAACATTCTGGGCTCAAACAGTGCAAATGAACTATAAAATTATGTAGTCTCTTGAACCTCGGTCATCTACTAACTGTGGGATCCTGAACAAGTCATTTCACCTCTCTCAGACTCAGTTTCCTCATATGTAAAATGAGGATAATAAGAGCACTTACCTCAAGGATTGGGAGTTGGGTTTTTTTAAGGATGAAGTGAGATAATCTGTGTAAAGCACTTTGTAAACCTTAAAGTTACATAAATAATTTATATAGATAACATATAATTTAATTTAATTATATAAATGTTCATGATTATTATTAGATGATCATTAAGCTCCCTCAGGATTTAAATGCAGAGTGTTCCTGATTCCAAAACCATCCAGTCTGCCACCCAACTCCCTCCCCCTCATTTTACAGAGGCAGAAATTGAGCCCCAGAGAGGGAAAGTGGCGTTGTGATTCAGATTCAAAGCTGGAACTGAAATTCACATTTTCTCACTGCCAGGCCAGTGCTTTCCTCGCCTGCACCAGCCTTCCCCAATCCAGACTCTGTTATGGCCGATTCAAATATCTCACTTTGGTCACAAGGCTCTTGGTGTCCTCTGTCCTCAGTGGGCTCGGGTGTAAATAGAAGAAGAGGTCACAAAGACAGGGTGATCCAATTATTCTTATCCTCCCCTCCCCAGTATTCACTGCTTAATAAATATTTGCAAAACAATAATGAAAATAGAGTTCACTCTTATGTACCTGAGAAAGACAAATGAACCAAGGCTGACCAGGTCAAGCTGGCACTCCCTGTTCAAGATGAAAAGAAAAGAGACGCTCTTTTTCAATTTGACAGTTAACAAAATAGAGCATGTTTAGCCATATCAAGGGAAAGACATTCAGAGTAGGGAAAGGGTATAGTAGTGTTGGCTCAGCTAGCCTGCCTCGGTGCTGTCCATGGTGGTTTATGTGTCCATCTGAAGGGATCCTCTGGGGTGTGCTTCTGACTTGTAAGATCTATCTGCCATGCCAACCCTCTTTGCCCATAGGTAAGTTTCTCCCGGGGAGGAGGGGGGCAATTTTGGAGAGAAATCCACGCTGGCCAGCCTTTGCTCTCTCAGCTGTGCCCCCAGTCAGGACCTTCACTTTCCCTTTGCTTTTCAGCTGCCTGTTGTGTTGCCTTCCCCCATTAGAATGTAAACCCTATGAGGGCAGATTCTTTCTTTTTGCTTGTATTTGTATCCCCAGCACTTGAAGCACAGTGCCTGCCATCTAGTAATGGTTTAGTAAGTGCTTGTTGTCTTGCTTTGTCTGATGCTGCCGGAACTCCTTGTGGCTTGGTGTACTCAGGATGCCACTCTAAAAGCCTGAGCTTTAGTTCTCTCCCAAGGATAGTTTCAATACCATTTAAACAAAAACTGGGGCAGCTAGGTGCCATAAGAGATGAGGTCCTGGGTTCAAATATGGCCTCAGATATGTCCTAGCTGTGTGACCCTGGGCAAGTCACTTAACCCCATTGCCTAGTCCTTACCACTCTTCTGCCTTGGAACCAATACACAGTATTGATTCCAAGATGGAAGGTTTAAAAAAAAAAGACAAGAATTAGGACAGCCCAGTCAGTGGAGGAATGATGCTACTGGTAGTTAATTTCATGTGTCTTAGGGCTTTATATCCATTATATCCGTTGATTATCACCACTCCCAATCTATAAGATAGATAGCATAAATACTATTGTGCCAATTTCAGATGCAAAGGGAATAAGATTCAGAGAGTGGAAGTAATTTGCCTAAAGACAGATTACCTGACACAGGTGTGGAGCTGCAGTAACTAATTCACTTAACCTGCCCTGGAGTCTGGAAAACCTGAATTGAGTCCTAGCTGTGGGACTCTGGACAAGTCACTTAATCACTGTCTGATTCTGTTTCTCTATCTGTAAAATGGGGATATAGCACCTACCTTCTAGGAGTATTGTGAGAATAAAATGTAATGATCCTTGCAATATTCTTTTCAAATCTTAAAATGCTATATTAGTGCTAGCCATGAAGTCATATAACCAGTAGATGATTAAACCTGGACTTGAAGCTGGGTCTTCTATACCAGAAGTGTCAGACATTTGTCCTACTTGGCCCATTGTGACTGCAACATTCCCCAGTGATGGGAGCCAGGTTCAGATGTAATAGGGAGGGGAACTATTTAACAAAATAAATACAAATGCAGTAGAACACAGGCTATGTTAGCATGTGGTTCTTCTAAGACCAGAAGTCAAGATGACCCAGATCAGTCCCAGAGGAAAGCAGAACAAATACATCTCTTCCTCTTTTACAAAGGTGGAAGATTAGGGTGTGAAACGTTGCTTATCCTAATGTCTATAATATGCTGGTTAGCTTCCTTCAACTGTTTTTTTTCCTTTTTTATTCTTTGTTATAAGGAATTGGAATTGAATTGGATGAGGTGAAGTGGTATAATCAGGATACATTTAGTTATATAAAAACAAAATCATTTCGTATATTTTGGAGTTATATAAAGTATATTAGGAAGGTCTCCACACCCAACTTCCCAACTACAGCTATAGAGTCAAGTAAAAAAAAGGGAACAAGTTCTCCTAACTGTCAGGATGAGAGGAGTTAGGAATCAGGGAGAAAGATGGATAAGAAAGGAGTCAGCCAGGTGTAGAAATGGAAACCCACATTGTATAAAACACCATCAGCCAACAAGCAGTTACATAGCTTCCATCTGAATACCTCCAGTTGTGGGGAACTCAATGCCTATTCAGGCAGCTTATTTAATCCTTGAAGAACTATATTTCCTAATTAAGAATTACACTGGCTTAGAGTAAGAAGATCTGGATTTGAATATCTGCTTCCATACTTACTAGTACTATATGATGCTGGACAAATGATTTCTCAAAGTCTCAGTTTCCTCCTCTGCAAAATGGGGTTATTCTAGCAACTGCCTCAAGGTCATTATGATGTTCTATAAACTTTATACAGGGGGCAGCTGGGTAGCTCAGTGGTTTGAGAGCCAGACCTAGAGATGGGAGGTCCTAGGTTCAAATTTAGCCTCAGACACTTCCTAGCTGTGTAACCCTGGGCAAGTCACTTGACCCCCATTGCCTAGCCCTTACCACTCTTCTGCCTTGGAACCAATACACAGTATTGATTCTAAAACAGAAGGTAAAGGTTAAAAAAATAAACTTTATACAGCTGAATATGTACATTAGTTTTAGTGATTATTATTAATAATATCTGTATTCTTTTCTAGGCTTGTAGAAAGTGTTTTCAGTCCCAGGATGCCACCCAGAGGATTTAAGAAGTCACTACATAGGAAGGGAACTGATAACATCATGGCATCTCATAGCAGGAATCCCTCTACAACATTCCCAACAAGCAGCATCCAGTATCTTCTTTTTTTTTATTTATTTATTTGTAAACCCTTACCTTCCATCTTGGAGTCAATACTGTGTATTGGCTCCAAGGCAGAAGAGTGGTAAGGGCTAGGCAATGGGGGTCAAGTGACTTGCCCAGGGTCACACAGCTAGGCCAGTCTCTTCTTGAAGACATTCTGGGGACAGGGAACACACTACATATATGTACTGAAGCAGCCTCTTCCAGATATGGACAGTTCTCATTTTTAAGGAGTTAGGTTGTGGTTTTCTTTGGGGGAGGGGGCACAGGATTTCCTTTCTTTGAAGTCAAATTCTTCTTCTCCCTGATTTCCCCAAATTGATCTTAGTTCTCCCCTCTGGGACCAAACAAATCAAATCTAATCCCTATTTCATGTGACTGGCCTTGAAATATTGATAGACAACTATTATCCTTAAGTTTTCTCTTGTCCAGATGAAGCAATCCAAGGTTCTTCAACAGATCCTTTTATGTGGTGGTATATATAGTAAATGTTTGACAACCGGCTTCTTGTGGGGTTGAGGAAAGTACTCAAAACATACTTTCAAATTTAATCTCCATTATGAACAGATTCAACATCATCTTAAGTCTAGGTATATTCAGCAAAAAAGTAAAGCAAGCTTTGATGCAAAGTCTTTGCCCATTCTCAAGGTGTCAATGCCAACAATGAAAATTTAACAACCAGCTCCCAAGAGTTGGCAACACACTGCTGCATATGTGATGTGGTTTCAAGTCCCTCACTTTCCCAGTCGCTAGACATTACAGTTTGTTAAGACAGAGAACAATTTTCCTTGTTTTTTCTTTCCATCCTTCATTTTTCCTTCCTTATTTTTTGCCTTCTTTCTGTCTTTCCTTTATTTTGAACACTAGGTTTCTCTGCCCCATGCACACATGTTTTTAGGCTCCCATCTCACACTATTAGATAATAGATTTGATTAAAGCTTGCAGGCTACCAAAAAAAAACCCAAGTCTTTTCATAGGAACTGCTTTCATGTCAAGTCCCCACTATCCTGCATTCAATTCATTTTCTTGCAAGAAGTATTTATTTGTTGTTTTTTTTTTTTTAATTTTTAAACCCTTACCTTCCATCTTGGAATCAATATTGTGTATTGGTTCAAAGGCAGAAGAGTGGTAAGGGCTAGGCAATGGGGGTTAAGTGACTTGCCCAGGGTCATACAGCTAGGAAGTGTCTGAGGCCAGATTTGAACCCAGGACCTCCCGTCTCTAGGCCTGGCTCTCAATCCACTGAGCTACCCAGCTGCCCCCACAAGAAGTATTTATTAAACACCCACTGTATAATATGCAAGATAAACAAGTAAATACAAAGTAATAAGGAGATGGAGAAAAAGCTTGATCAACTGAGATTAGGAAAGACTTCTTGTTGTATATAAGCTAGAAAGGAGGGATTCCAAGAGGCAAGGTGAAGGAGAGAGGGAGTGTTCTGAATGTGAAAAAGATAAAAGGTCATGTATGGAGAATATAAAATAGGACAGTTTGGCTGGAGCATAGAGTACATGAGGGAAACTAATGTGAACCATGTCTGAAAGAAAATCTAGAGGCAAACTGAAGATCTTGAATGCTAATCAGAGGAGTTCATATTTATTATAGATGTAATAGAAAAGCAACTGAAGCTTCTTGAGGAAGAAAAGGAAGGAAAGAAGGATCAAAGGAAGAGATGAAAGGAGGGAGGGGAGATAGGGAAGAGAGGGAGGAAGGAAGGATGGGAGGAACAAAGGAAGTAACAAAGGAATGAAGGAATGAACAAAGGAAAGAGCAAAGGAAGGGATGGAAGGAGGGAGGGATGGTAGGGACGAGAGAGAGGGAGGAAGGATGGGAGAAAGGAAGGGAGGGGAAGAGGGAAGATGGAAGGGGAGAAGGAAAAACAGAAGGAAGAAACAAAGGATGGAAAGAACAAAGGAAAGAGGAAGGGAAGGAGGGACATAAGCATTTTTAAGCACCTACTATCATGATGGCACTGTATTGAAAGATTTACTAATGCCATCTCATTTGAGCTTCACAACTGCCCTGGAAGATATGATTCCCATTTTGCAGTTAAGGAAACTGGGAGAGGCAAAAATTAAGAGACTTGACCAAGGTCATAAAACAGGAAGTATATGAGACCAGATTGAACTCGGGTCTTTCTGACACCAGACCCAGAATTCTATTCACTGCACCAGCTGGCAGGAGAGCGATATAGTCGCATCTGAGCTTAAGAATATGAATTTGTCAGTAGTGTGGAAGGTGGATTGTAGAAGGAAGAGCTTTATGGAGCAGGGATTAAGAAGCTATTGCAAGTTCAGATCAGGAAGATGAGGGTCTGACTAGAGTAGTGGCCATATTTAGCAAGAAAGATGAGAGCAGATACAATAGATTTTTTGGAGGCAGAATCCACTACAATTGGCTACTGATTGGATATGGAGGGAGGACGGGGAAGAGTCGTGGAAAACTCTGAAGTTGCCGATCCTGAAATATCTGCGCCCCCTTACAGAAACAGAGAGAAGCTGAGTGGAGGCTCATGTTTCAGGATAAATACAATGAGTTCTGATTTGGTTGTACTGAATTGGGGACATCCAAGCAAGTGATGTAGGAATGAGCTTCAGAGAAATGAGGGCTGGATATATAGGTCAGGGAGTCATCAGCCTACAGATGACAACGGAACTAATTGGAACCGATGAGATGCCCAAGAAGGAAAAAGAAAAGGGTTCAGGGCAGAGCCCTGGTACACAGCCTTAATAAGGAACAGGACAGGAGCGAGTATTCAGCAAAGGAGACTAAAAGCGAAGGACCCCGGCTCGGCTCGTCAGAGGAGGTCCTCGCTCAAGGGATATTTAGCAGCTCTCCTTCCGCTTTCCTTTCCTAGCTTGAGGCGGGGAGAGAACCGGCTCTCAGCAAAGGTGCAAATGAGGCATCATTCATCTCAAAATAAAGTCTGCCTCACAGAATATGGAAAGGCCTTTCAAAAGCAAGATTCCAAACTTGGAGAGACTTTCTAATACCAAAAATAGAATGCTAACGCTTGAAGGAATTTTTGAACACTCTTCCCAATAGACACTGTTGTGACCAGCTGTAGGGATGCCAGTTTACCACTAGATGACACTATTTATCAGTCAACAAGCATTTAAGTGCTTACTATTTACCTCCAGCATGTTTGAGGTCAGTCATTGAATCCAGGGGGTGTCTGCTCCAAGAATGTGTAGGCTTCCCTCAGGGGAATGGGTGGATGGGAACAAATTTGTCCCAAAAGCCGTGAAGATGCCGTGGAGTGCTGAGAGCTTGGTCAGCCATAGAAGACACCAAGATCTCCCACTGCATCCCATGCCATCTCTTGTGGTCCTGGCTCTGTCTTGTAGCACTGGACTTTGATGTGTCTGGAAGAGAGTGAGGCTGATGACAATGTGCAACTCTGCCGCACTTAAATCCAATTCACTTACAACTCAAGACAGCATCCATGATGCTGTTGGTCCTCTTCAAAAAGAAGGATGGACAACAAACTATGTGCCTATGTGCTAAGTTCTAAAGATATAAAGAAGCAAAAGCAGGACCTCTGCTTTCAAGAAGTTTACATTCTAATACAGAAATAACTAGGTACATACAAGATGGAGTGGGAGAAGTAAGGGGGCTTAGTGGATAGAGTGCCAGACCTAGAGTCAGAAGGACCTGGATTCAAATCTGGTCTCTGACACTTTCTAGCTGTGTGATCCCAGGCATGTCACTTAGCCCCAATTGCCAAGTCTTCTGCCTTGGAACTGATACTTGATTTTGATTTTAAGACAGTAAGTATGGTTTGGGTTTTTTTTATAAATGATACTGATAGAGAGATGATACATATAAAGGAGTGGTCACCAGGGAAGAGTGGAAAAGAATTTGGGCCTGGGAAGTGCCAGGGAGAGTAGGCAGAGCCAGTTGGTACATCCTTTCCAGAAGCAATAATAATATTGATTTGGTTCAAGTTCCCAGAACAAGAAATAGAAAGAAGAGGAGAAAGTAGTGAGTGCAGGGCAAGTGTCAAAAAGATAGTTGAGATGGGATATGAAATATGATCTGATAGTATGGCAATATTGATTTGATTATTGTTTCCTAAGCAAGATGTGATGGGTGAAGGAAGTGAAAATAGCAGAGAATATGTTGATAAAGAATTTTTGTTCGTCCTTTGTTTCAGAGGACAGTGACATTATAGTGATGTTGACTCATGGGTGTGAATTGAGTTTGAGAGAGTTTCACCAAGTTGTCAGCTTACTCTCTCTTACCAAGTCATTAATGCCCAGTGACAAGACAAAAGTCAGGATGACTGGCAATGGCCAGGCATGCAGAGAATGACCTTGGCATCACTGATGTCTGATGGTGCTCTAATTGCTCCATAGCACCTATTTCAGCTGCCTTCGTGGCCTTTGGAACAAATTGTTCTCATCAGTCCATTCCACGAGAGCAAGCCTTCACCTGCTTGGGATAGACATCCCTCCAACTCTGCAACGGGTTTGAAGTTACCCTTAGTTACCTTTAACCTGGTTTAGTCCATCTGCCAAGGCAGTTTTGCCCAGGTGTGGCTGTTGTACATGCTACAGCTTCTTGGAACCACAGATGAGAGCTGGGTAAAAGGTACATACCAAAAGTGGATGAGCAGCCCTGAAAAGGGCTTGGCAATCTCTCACACCAGAGGTTCTAGTCCTCTCTGAATATCCCTTCATATACAGTATGGCTGAAGTTTTTCTGAGGGCTGATTTGAAGTTTAGGGAGCTTAGGAAGATAAGGTCCAGCAGGCATGCCAGTGTGCAATAAGGAAGCAGAACAAGGTCCCTGGGAGATAGGGCAAGAATCACATATGAGCACAGAAAGAGAGTACTAGATAAAATCTAGCTCAGAAAGCCAAGGCCCTGCCATCACATATGAGGAAGAGGCTAAAGTAACCTTGATCTGGGGTGCCTAGGTCCCCAGAATAACATATTCTGGAATCTCACAGTGACCATCATAATGAAGACCCAGAAGCAAGCCTTTACAAAGGGAAGGCATCTGAATGAGTCACAGACTTCTAGAACTTTTATGCTGAATAAGAACTTGGATACCACATGTTCTAACTTCTTCACTTTGCAGATGAGACAAAGAGAGAGAAAGGCATTGATTTGCCCAATATAACAAAGCTAGGTAGTAGCAGAAATAGACCTAGAAATCAGGTATCTGGATTCTTAGTACCATCTGCCATACCACATTGCCTCCACTAAACCTGATGAAAACAGGAAGGTAGACATGGTAGATATGTTCAAAATAATGAATGCCAATAGTCATTTGGATGGGGAACACATTTATTGGGTAACTATTTCATCTCTATCCTCTAATTTGTGACTTTTTATGTTTACTCCATAAGAGTCAACCAAATCCTTCAGGGCTAATGGTGGCTCTTCTTTTTTTTCATAATTGCCCTCTTACTCTGTATGACCTGAAAAATAAGAGTAAGAATTTATGAGGGAGTAATGGGCACAACAGGATCTAGGAAAGAATAGTTAAAAATCAAGACTCGTGAGGAGATTCATTACTGTGGATGGTCCAGCTGTCCACAGGGTCAGGAGACCTTGACTGGTGTGACAGGTTTGGCGAATAACAGGAGACAGTTAACGTTTCAACCTGCAGTTCAGGCTTCACAGAAAACTGTTCCACCTTTTTTCAGGCTTAGCTTTATTTTTATGCCCTCAGTAGTTACATAGATACTTGGCACAAAGTTTCATTTTTCACATACACACTTCCTTACAGATAATTGGATAAGTCATACATAACTTTTAACAAATTGTTTGACTAACATTCTATGATTATTCTATATACTATATTTCTATAGATTATAACAACAAACATGAAGCTTTATAAAAGATGAATGTTTTCTCATCACAGGCAGCATGGCTAGGAGTCAGTTCCCCATTAACCCATGAGGTATTCAGACATGAGGTTAAGCTAAGAGTGATTATCCATTAATCAAGATACATAATCAATCAGAGATTTCTTAGGAGATAATCAACAAAATACTGTTGCCAGGTCTACATTAATAAACATAACCCAGTTTTAAGTTTTATTTCAATATCAGGCTTTAATTTTCTAATGCTTCACTAAGGTTTCCAAGACATATTGCCTGGCCAACAGTTAGCAAAAACAATCCATTGAGGTGGGGTGGAACGTACCAGCCTCTCCAAGGAAGGCAATAAATATACTTGTCATCCCTGACCTATACATGGGGGTGGGGAATCCAAGCACAGTTTTGTTAGAAGTTTTTATACCTAAAAAGGGGTCCCAAATAAGTGGGTACATAGGAATCCTTAGATTTAACTTTGTAAGTAGAATCTCTTGGCAATATTCTGGGGGGATGGAGTGGGACATCTGTTTCAACCCTGCAGGCATTTTGCTCTCATCTATTTTCGCTAGGACTGGATAAGAATAATAATCGTAACAATTCCAAAAATATAGAGATGTTAATAAAAGAAGAGTCACTCAGGGGGATCTCACTGGATGTTTCCATCCTTCCTGGGGGCCACTTTGCAATCCCCGGGTTCCACCTGTGACCATGTCAGACAGCGTGGACTTGATGGCTCCTAGCAATTCATCTTTTGTATTTTGTCCAATAGTGGGCACTTAATAAAAGATTGTTTATTGGATGGGTAGATGGATAGATGATTGGGATGGATTGATGGATTGATGGATGGATGGAATAAATGAATGGAAAAGTATGGAACCTCTTACTCCAAAGGATCTAGTGCCCAGTCTCCCCAAACTCTTAAGAGAATTGATCCTATAAAAAGATTAGGCACTTTGGTTTTCCAAGCCCCTTCATTCAATAAGGAAAAAATTGAAGTTTTGCCCATGTTCTTCCTTGGGAATGCCATTCTCTATCCCCTTCCACTTAGTCAAATCCAACTTTTAGGATCCAGTTTAAATCCCATTTCCTCCAGGAAACCTACCTACTCTAATTCACCTACAGTAATCTCCCTTCTCAGAAGTCTTATATCATAGATTGACCCATGCAATCTAAACTTGATGTTATACTAATCTATCTTGCCCTCTGATTCAGGTGAATAGGTCTTGTCTACTGAATGAAACCCTGCAAGGTCAGAGGAACTGCTTTCTCTATTTCTGCATTGGTGAACATTTTCAAGATCACATGCCCAAAGTGAAATTTCAAACTACCTGTGAGCCCCCTAAGTTACCCCAGACAGTGGAGGGATAAAGTGCTTACATTGGGCAGCTGTATGTGAATTTTAGATTTTCTCCACCCTGTTTAATCTTAGAAATTTAGCAGAATGTTTACACCCCCACTTAAGGATTAACTGTGAGTAGGATGACCTATGACCAACATGTGCTAGCAAGTGACAAATAAGAAACAACTGACAGACCCCCTGGGCTGTCCTAAGTCTAGCTTAAGCTACCATTGGTACATGTGAGATTCAGGAAGAGATGTAAAGAACTGTCTATATATTTCGCATCACTTCCTCTCTTGGCTCTCTCTCTCACAGAGACGTTGGGCTCAGCAGTGTGGGGAACTTGTGAAGGCTTTCTTAGCATACTTGGTGAGTGGGTGAGGCTGATTCCTCCTTTCCTTTACCTCCTAAAGCGCTATCCTCCTAGGAGACCCCTCATCTCGGAGAAGGCCTCGTGGCTGGTAGCTCAGCTAGATTGAGAAGGGCCCTTGGCCATGGCCTCTGAACTCCTGCCTGGCTCAGCCCAGGCTGGAGCAGTTTAAATTCTCTTTTCTCCCTCTCTCTTCTTCTTAATATCTAGTCATAAAGTTCCTTACCTGCTCACTCTCTCCATCACTATTGCTGCTGCTGCTGCTGCTGTCAGTTTCACTACTGGCATCCTCCTGTAAGGGAGAGGAAGATGCTGAAATTGTTCAGGACAACCTATTGAGTCCCTTGTTACCCATCACAAGTCTTTCCTCTTTCCCACCTTAGCAGTGCCTCCCCTCCCCACCACATCACATGGAAGAATCCCAGAAAAGAAGTCTATTGTGGTGAATATTATTGAATTTGAGGTCAAGAAACCCAGGTTTAAATTCCCACCTCTGACACTAGCTGGAAGACCATAGACAGGTCATTTAACTGCTCTGAGACTCAGTTTACTTCTTTGTAAGAAGGGAATAGTAATATCTGCTGTGTTCATAGTTGAAAAGCACTATGAAAATAGCAGTTTTTATTTTAAAAGAACTAGATTCTACTCTTTGCTCTATCACCAACTGATTCTATGATCCTCAGTCACTTCCCCCTTTGAGCCTTAGTTTCCTCTGAAAAATAAGAGGTTTGAAACAAATAATCTACAAAGTCCCTTCCAGCTCTGACACTGTGTTTTTATTTCGGAAGTCCTTTCCAGATATGAAATTTTGTCTCATGATCCTATGTGACCCTACTATAAAGATTTCTAAGAGCTTGTTGAAGGTACCTGAATGTCAATGGTCTGTCCTCCTACCCTGGGTAGGTACCACAGTGACCACTTTCCCATTTATAGGAGAAACAGGGATCCCAAAACCTTAACAACCTGTTGAATGGTTTAAAGGAGAAGGGAAAGAACTCTAATTGTCAGCCTGGGTGGGAATTCAGTTAAATATTAGTCCAGTTAAATGATCAGGTTCAGGAACCCAAGAGCATGAACAGATTCCTGGGTACAGTGTAGACCATAATCTTTTATCTCCTACACAATGAAGTCACCTCAGAAGGAGGGCTTTCCCTCACACCAAATGAGGGCAGTTCAATCTCAACAAAAGAGATAATAAAATAAGCCATGGGGACAGTCCTGGTCTTTACTTTCCCCATGCTGACCATCTGCACTCACCCTTAGTTCCAGCTTCTGTAGCTGTGGCCGAATATCATCCTTCTTACTTTTTACCTTCATCTTTTCTTTCTCCTGCTCTTTTCCCTTGTGTTTGTCATCATGTTTGCCAAACCCTACAGTTGGAGGCAGGGATAGTGGAGGAAGAGCAAAGAGAAAATCATAGTGCAAAAAGAGCTAGATTTAGTATGAGAGGACTTAGGTTTAAATCCAGGCTTTGTTTCTTATTGCCTCTGTGACCTTGGACAAGTCAACTAACATCTCTATATCTGTTTCTTTAACTAAAAAATAAAGGGGTTTGACTGGATGACCTTAAAGCTCTGAATCTGTGCTTCTATGCTAGAAATAAGGACAGTCTGCTTGCCCCGTATACAAAAAATATTGTAATTCTACTTTAGCTCATAGGATTTAAGAACTATGAGGGATCATAAATAGGATTTGGTGGTCCAACTCACCCATATTACAGATGAGAAAACTGAGACCCTAAAAAGGAAGTGGCTTGTCCAGGATCACACAGATGATCAGTACTCAAGTCCTCTGACTCCAGATTCTTTGTTCTCTCCACTACATTCATGTTACTTACACCCAGCTGTTCTCCTGAATTAGGAGGTGTCTTGGCATAATAGAAAGAACATTAGATCTGAATTTGGGAGACCTGGGTTCAACATGGACAATGTAGGTAAATCACCTCCTTTTCCTGGATTGGATAAGTGCTTAATAAATATCTCTCAAAGTGAATTAGGCCCCAATCAGTCCTAAAAAATTTCTTATGATACTTCAAAATCTCAATCATTCAGGAATGTTCTAGATCATGGCATAACTTCCTGAGGATCTTCACCTCCTTACCTCAAAAAAACCTAATAGATCTGAAACTCTTTTGAGAAAAGTTGTAAAAATTTGCTTTAAGAATCCCACAATGGGGGCAGCTAGGTAGCTCAGTGGACTGAGAGCCAGGCCTAGAGACAGGAGGTCCTAGGTTCAAATCTGGCCTCAGACACTTCCCAGCTGTGTGACCCTGGGCAAGTCACTTGAGCCCCATTGCCTCGCCCTTACCACTCTTCTGCCTTGGAACCAATACACAATATTGACTCCAAGACGGAAGGTAAGGGTTAAAAAAAAAAAGAATCCCACAAAATCAAGTGCCCTCAAAACTCACATTTCAAAACAGATGCCATCTTGCTTGAGATTCCTGTTGTCTACTGATAGAGACCTGCATGAAGGAAAGCCCAGTACAGGGTGTTAGGAGCAAGGATCTTTGGAGAACTGCTTAGGTTTCAGGCCTCCTGTTTCAAGGCTGCCACATTAGTGTTCAGACTAGGTAAGTCATTAGCCTTGGGGAACTAAGGATGGAAATGAAGCCAGAAGGGCTTCCCTCCAGTGGAGAGGACTTTGCAGAAAGATTGGTCCAGGTCACAGGACATACATCATTGTGGCCACCAGCTCCTCAAGTTCTATGGAATATTGATCATCCCTCTGTGGATCCACTTAAAACTAAATTCCTACATCAGTTGGTATGAGCCAATACAGTCATTCTCCAGAAATTTCCCCCCCTTATTCAATTGTCCCATGGCATTCAAGTCATTCCAAGCAGATGAATGGCTCTGAAGCTGTGAGAAAGAGCCAGAAAGGCAGATCTAGAATTAGAAAGCTTCAAAATGAATAATAAAGTTGAAGTTTGAGAAGAAGGGCATCATGATATTCTCCAACCAATCTCCTTAGAACAGGGGAATCGGTTTTCATGACCTCTTTGTAATGTCCTGTATGACCTTGGGAAAATCATTTGCCCTATCTGAGCCTATTTTCACAACAATAATATAGGGGGAAAGTTTGGCTCGATGTTTCTAAATTATTTTCCAAATTGAATGTGCAATGTTCTAAGGTGTCTTCTAGCCCTGGAAAGTTATGGATATGCATAATTCTACTAAGGCAAAATGCAGGTTAAAGAATCAATTTAATGGGCATTGGTGAATCTTAATTGCCTCTTGGTTGGTAGAGAAGGATGGAAGGGATGGGACAGGAGCACAGCAATTATGAAAAGGGACACCATTCTCCTTGCAGCTGTTTGGGAAGAAGTACCTCTGCCCACCAGAGTAGTAGGAAATGATGAGATCCTAGAAACAGGAAGGAACAACAATCTCCTGGGTATCAAAGTAACAGAAGTAAATCAAATTTCTCTCCAAGTTCTGCTCTGAGATGGTGTGAGGAAGAGGATGAATTTAGGCCAGGGACCAACTTAAAACCCACCTTTTAAAATTTCCTTACAATCTGATTGGATTCTTAACTCAAGGTGGAATTCCAGATCCATTTATATGCCACTTTTTTAAAGTGGCAAGAACTTCTTTTCGATCTTGGTCATTGGGAATGTACCCTTCCCACCTCCACTTTTATTTTCATGTCTACTTCTACCTAGAATCAAGTGCTTCCAGCCCAGTGGCAGCAAAAGCCCATAGAAAAGAAGAAACATCCACTTACCTTACTGAGAAGTAGAGGAATGAGTTGCTCTCTCCACAGCCAGTTGACAAATGTTTCCTCAATGCTGATTTTGTCCTTTTATAGTGTCTTCTTTGATCTCTTCCTTCAAAAGTGGAAGAACTGGTTATCTCAGCATTCTAAGGAATCTTAGTCTGATGGGGACCAATATTCCTATGAAAGCCTTGGGTGTAATTTCTCCCCCCCCCCTTTTGTCGCCTTCCTGCCCTCAGACCACCAATTATGTTCCAACTATGACACATATTGAAATGGACTGGTTAAGAAATTCTAGCCAATGCCCAAAGGGTGCTAAAAGACTATCTGCCCTTTGGTCCAGCCATAGCACTGCTGGCTTTGTACACCAAAGAGATAATAAGGAAAAAGGCTTGTACAAAAATATTCATAGCTGCACTCTTTATGGTGGCAAAAAAAAATGGAAAATGAGGGGATGCTCTTCAATTGGGGAATGGCTAAAGAAATTGTGGTATCTGTTGGTGATGGAATACTATTGTGCTCAAAGGAATAATAAAGTGGAGGAATTCCATGGCGACTGGAACGACCTCCAGGAAGTGATGCAGAGCGAGAGGAGCAGAACCAGGAGAACATTGTACACAGAGACTGATACACTGTGGTACAATCGAAGGTAATGGACTTCTCCATTAGTGGCAATGCAATGTCCCTGAACAATTTGGAGGGACCTATGAGAAAGAACACTATCCACATTCAGAGCAAAAACTGTGGGAGTAGAAACACCGAAGAAAAACAACTGCTTGATCACATGAATCGAGAGGATATGGCTGGGGATGTAGACTCTAAATGAACATCCTAATGCAAACATCAACAACATGGAAATGGGTTTTGATCAAGAACACATGTAATACCCAATGAAAATTGCATGTTGGCTGCAAGAAGGGTGGGTGGAGGAGAGGGAGGGAAATAATGTGATTCTTATAACCAAGGAATAATGTTCTAAATTGACTAAATACATTAATTAAAATAAATAAATAAAATGTTTCAACAAAAAAAGAAAAATTCTAGCCAAAAGAAGCTAAGGGGTTGCTAGCTGCCTATCCCACACTAAGAATCTCATTCACACATTTCAGTTAGTGGCAGAATTTATTAGAGTGAACTCTTCTCATTCAATCTCTTTGGTGGGACAAGTGCACAGTGGGGAAACAGACAATTAATGCATGTAAAACAACTGTAGCAATTATAACAGTACCAAGACAATGGCAGTCGGGGTGTAAAGAAAGAGCTATGGATGTAGAATTGGAAGAACTGAGTTCGAAACTTATTTTAGGTACTTCCAAGATATGTGACATTAGACAAGTAATTTCCCCACATTGACTCTCAGTTTCCCCATTGTAAAGTGGTAATAATAATAATAATCACAATTAAACTGCTAACCTTACAGGGTTGATGGGGGAACGCTCATTTCATGAGCTGCAAAATGTTAGCAGAAATGTCAGCTACAGTTTTTATTTTCTTTAAAGATCACCAACTCAGTAGAACAGAAGTTTCTTGAAGGAAAGCACTATCACATTACTATCTTTGTACCATAGCACAGTTGTTATTGTTGTTCAGTCATTTCACTTGTGTCTGATTCTTTGAGACCTCACCTCATTTGGGGTTGTCTTGGCGAAGATACTGGAGTGATTTGCCATTTCCTTCTCCAGCTCATTTTACAGATGAGGAAACTGAGGCAAAAAGGGTTAAGGGATTTGGTCACACATCCAAGGCAGGATTTGAATTCAGGAAGATGAGTCTTCTTGACTCTAAGCCTGAAACTCTTTCCATTGTGCCACCTACCTGCCCCACATGGCACAAAGTATTATTTAACAAATGCTTGATGAGCTGAAATGACTTGAAATAATTTTTAAGCTTTAGAACATCTCAGAGGCCCATCCCTGGCTACTTACTCTCTAAAAGCCAAGTTAGGAAGGAAAGATGACTGTGGCGCCGACTTTCTCTGCAGACATGCTGATAGGCAGTTTTATTCGTGAACAGGAAGGCTAATATTAAAAGCACATCAGTGCCTTATCTTTCTTTCCTTCTCTCAAGAAATTGAGGGAGAAACTGACTCTGGTCATGGTTCCCCCTCCCATTCATCCCTTAACCAACAAAGAGAAAGTCTATTGAAAAACACAATAAGTAAAAAAAGAAGAATTAAAGAGGAGAAATCACAGGGTACACTTGAGTCGGCTTGAGTCAGCTTGTGTGAGCTTATTTTAAAATTTTCAATGTGAACAATTATATCTCAGAAATCAGCAACTACTACTATAAATCAGGGCTTAATTTATTGTGATTGTTTAGATTTAAAGCAATGGAGAAAGTGTTAATGATGCAGGTTAAAAGAAAAATGTTGTGCATATATATATATATAATACATATATATATATATATATATATATACACACACACACACACACACACACACATATATATATAAGCATTTGCCAACATACTCCTGATAAGATCAGTTATATCATAAGGGGATGTGGAGCTGTACATGGAAGATATCTGAGCTTTATATTCTCTTTTATGTTGAGTTTTCACCTATCAAAATATAAACTTCTTGAGAGAAGGGACCATCTTGTTTTCTTGATTTTGTATTCCCAGTGCTTAGTCCAGGACCTGGCATACTAAGCATTTCATAATTTTTATAAGTTCCACCTTGACTTCCTGTATCTGACACAGCATCTAGAATAATGCTGAACATAGCATAAAATCTAAGATGTTGGAGCTAGGAGAACACTAGGAAATCCTCTAATCAAGGGCAGCTAGTAACTAACACAATGGATTGAGCACCAAGCTTGACATCAGGAAGACCTGGGTTTAAATCTGGCCTCAGAAACTTCCTAGCTGTGTGACCCTGGGCAAGTCAGTTCACCTTAATTGTGAGAGAGGAAAGAAACAAAGACAGAAGTAAAGAAACAAAGAGAAGGAAGGAAGGAAGGAAGGAAGGAAGGAAGGAAGGAAGGAAGGAAGGAAGGAAGGAAGGAAGGAAGGAACGAACGAACGAACGAACGAAGAGAGAGAGAGAACTTCTAGTCCACACATATAAGGCAATTGAAGTCTCAGATAGGAAAATAATTTGCCCAAGATAATACCATGGTTAGTGACAGAGCACACAGAAGGTACTCAATAAATACTTGTAGATAGATTGTAAATTGTCTTCTACTATAGACCTGGACATCAGATGGGATTTCCATATGCAGTTTAAGATAGGAATATAGGATAGTGACAGAAAGAATCTACATTTACCCTCACCATTTAAGACTAAAATGGAAGTTTGGGTATTTTAATTCTGTTATTGTATAATTTAAGTTGGATCCAAAGGTGGACTTAAAAAACACTAAACATTCTTGAATTCCTCACTCTGTGAAAAATATTCCCTTTATATAATGGAAGAGCTGCAAAATAAATGCTTTGAGATCACAGAATAACCACAGAATGAAATAGGTTATCTCAAAAAGTAGTTTAGCACTCCCTTACTTTCAGTCTTCAAGCAAAAGTGGTATAACACTATTTTAGAAGATTCTTAGAAAGGTATGGTTGGACATAGGTGGCCTCAGAATTTCCTTCAGATTCTGGAATTCAGTGCTTCTATGAAGTACTTGGCACCAGGGGATAGAAATGATATCTTTTAGATAGAAAGTAGACTTTTTCTAGAATACAATGAGAAGAATCAATTCCATTTAAATTCCAAAGCCTTTTCCCTCAGCTTAGAACATTTCTTGCCATATTCCAAAAGATTTCTCCTCCTCAAAAACATGTTAGTCATAGCAGAAGGGAAGGCCCTGGGGTAAATTAATTTCTATATACTTCAAAGGACTTGGTGGGAAAAAATGAAGTCCAACAAGACACTTTGACTCAAGTGACCAAGGGACTAAGATGAAGCAGGTCCAACGAGGTCAGAATAGCCAAAGGGAGAGTTCATCATGGCTTAGTGGCCCTTCAGGAATCAACTAATCCTCTTCCCTCTCATAACCTCAAACAAGAAATTTAGGATTCCTGAAGCCAGGGAGACATGCCCAGGATGTTAAGTATAAATCCCTATCCTCTGAGATTTTCTGTCCTCAGAAGTAAGGAGTCTAAAACAAGTTATAGTAGCTTCCAGGATGGGCATGCCATCATCACTCCACTCTTACAGGAGTTTCAGCCACCTGGCTACCCCCTGTTCTTTGTCAAACTGTAGCAGGGACTGGCATGTCCATTTGTTATGAGCCTCAGAATAGAGAAAGGTAAGTCCTACCTCAACCTGTTATGAGAAGGTAATAGAATTTCATAGTTGTATGGAATCCTAGAGATATCATCATCTAAAGCAGCAATTCCTTCTAAAACTCCCCCAATAAGCTGTTATCTAGCTACAACTTGAACACCTAAAGTGGCAGGAAATTCTCTACCTAACAAGGAAATAAATTAGGTTATTAGGCAGTTCCAAGTGTTAGAAAGTCCTTCCTTGTTAAGCAAAAATCTGCCTTCCTTTAATTTCCACCCACTGTTCTTAGTTCTGCCCTCTGGGGTCAAACAAAAAAAAAGTCTTTTCTCTTATCTATGTGATAGTTTTTCAGAGTTACCAATGACCTCTTTTCTTATAGGGATACATATCATTTTAACTTATTGAGTCTCTCAAAATTTTTTGTTTTGTTTTGTTTTTCTTTTTCCCCTCTTTTTTTAATTACCTTTTGATGATTCTCTTGAGTTCTGTGCTTGGGCATCAAATTTTCTGTTCAGGTCTGGTCTTTTCTTTACAAATTCTTGGAATTCTTCTATTGTGTTGAATGACCATACTTTCTCCTGTAAGAATATAGTCAGTTTTGCTGGGTATAGTTTTTCAAATATTAAAAGACTACCCCAAATCTTCTCTCCATTAAACTAAATATTCCCAATTCTTTCAACTAATCATCAGATGACATGATTTTGAGTTGCTTGATCATCCTGGTTACTCACCTTTGAATGCAATTTGGCTTATCAATGTCCTTCTGAAATTGTGGTACTCAGAACTGCTCATAATACTTCAAATGAGATACAATAGAACAGAGGACAGTTGGGAACTTTTCCTTGTTTTTGATACTAGATCACTATTAATGAAACCTAATAAGCTATTAATGCATTTTGCTTTAAAGTGGACATGAGGTGTGAACTGGAATGACCTCCAGGAATTGATGCAGAGTGAAAGGAGCAGAACCAGGAGAACATTGTACACAGAGACTGATACACTGTGGTACAATCAAATGTAATGGATTTCTCCATTAGTGGCAGTGATCCTGAACAACTCAGAGGGATTTAGGAGAAAGAATGCTATCTGCATCCAGAGGAAGAACTGTGGGAGTAGAAACACAGAAGAAAAACAATTGCTTGATCACATGGGTTGATAGAGATATGACTGGGGATGTAGACTCTAAGAGATTATCCTAATGCAAATATTAATAATATGGAAATAGGTCTTGATCAATGACACAAGTAAAACCCAGTGGAATTGTGCATCAGCTATGGGTGGGGGAGGGGAGGGAAAGAACACAATTCTTGTAACCATGGTAAAATATTCTAAATTAGTTAATTAAATAAAATTTTCCCATTCAAAATGAATGAATGAATGAAGTGGACATGAGGAAGAGCTTTGTAATACCACTGTGACAGCTATCATCTCTTCTTTAATACTTCAAAGATCTGTAATTTCATCAATGCAGCTACTCCCTCAGCTGGTGCAGGTAACAACCTCCAATCGTGGGTTTGAGAGTTATTGTGGTTTAAAAATGTATCCCCCTTTGGGTGGTGAGCCTCTTCTCTTTTAACTAGTTGAATCCTTGAATAACATTAAAAGAAATGCATTGCTGAGACCATATTTAGGATCATAGGATAAATTATAAATGATAAACTAAGAAACAACTAGAAATAATGGAAAACTGGAGATAATGTAGTCTAACCTCCTCTTCTTTACAGTTGAGGATACTAAGGCAAAGAGGAATTAAGTGACTCCAGTACATACAACAAATGGTTCATTCAGGATTTGAATTCAGTTCCCATCATGCCAAGTTCAGGATTCTTTCTATAGTAACACAAAAACTGCCAAGAGCTTGTGGTCCACTTTCCTGGCATTCATGAAAGTAAGGTCAAAAGTAGATATCAAAATGGGACTTTCATTTTTCCAAATAAAATAAGAATAATAACCCCCCATGAAAGCCCCAGCTAGGAAGTACATTGTATAGAGTACCAGGCTCAGAGTCAGGAAAACTCATATGGCCTCAGACAATTACTGGGTGAGTGACCCTGAGCAAGTCACTTAACCCTGTTTGCCTCAGTTTCCTCATCTATAAAATGATCTGGAGAAGGAAATGGCAAACTACTCCAGTATCTTCATCAAGAATACTGCAAATGGGGTCACAAAAATTCAGACACAACTAAAATGACTGAACAACAATTTTCCAAATAAGGAAATGGGTTCAAAGACAGTAAGTGGTTTGTCTGGGATCATCTGACCCTGGAAATGGGAATGGAACCTAGCTAGGTCTTTGAGTTCCAAAGCTGTCAAACTGGAGATGTGGGTAAGGCAGAACTGAGCTGTGACTTCCCACAGAGCTCTTTCTTACGTCCTGAGAAATGATTTTAGATGAGCAGAGTTCAGGCTTCTTACTCCTCCTGTCAGCTTCTCACCTGCAATCCCATTATCACCACAGTTGTCTTAAACAGCACACTTCCAGGCCTTGGCCTTCTTACATTTTTAGTAGCCCCAGTTGACTCCTTTAAAGAGAAGAGTATTGTGTAGTAAAGTTTAACTAAAATAGGAAAGGGAGCCACTAAACAACATGTGAGAACCCTGTGTATTACATATTGACTTATTATTGAAATATAATCTCTATGTTTATTGTTTTTTAATTTGATGTTTTTAATTTTAATATTTTAATCTGGTTTGAGCAATACTCAAGAATTTCACAGGTATAATGCAAGCTGGGTGGGTTTTTTTGCTTTTTTTTTTAACCCATATCTTCCATCTTAGAATCAATACTGTGTATTGGCTCCAAGGCAGAAGAGTGGTAAGGGCTAGGCAATGGGGGTTAACTGACTTGCCCAGGGTCACACAGCTAGGAAGTGTCTAAGGCCAGATTTGAACCCAGGACCTCCCTCTGGGCCTGACTCTCAATCCACTGAGCTACCCAGCTGCCCCCCAAGCTAGGTGTTTGACATCTCTGACGGAGTGGAAAGACACTGGCTTTAGAAGCAGAAGATGCATTTTCATGTTCCATTTTTAACTCTTGTTAGTTCTATTAATTTAATTAAGTTGTGTTCTCATCTTTTCAATTTCTTCATTTAAAAACAGGGCTATAATTCCTGCCATATCTAATTGAGAAGAGATGTGTGGAAAGTAGTTTGTAAATCTACTGTTTCACTTTATATTCATGGTTGTCAAAGTTTTTGGTTTTATAGGACCCCTTACCACTCTTAAAAATTATTATTTATTAAATGTGTTGATTGGTTATGTTTAATTTATTTCTCTTCTTCCTGGAGGGAGGGGGGAAAGGAAGAGATATAAGAAAAACGTAGATGATATAAAAACAAGAGAAATCAAAAAATATTTATCTTAATATTGTGAATAACATAAATCCAAGATATCCAATATCTGCACTATAACACGAACATCAGTGTACAGTATGGCTTTGGATTGAATGTGTTGGATTTGGAGGATCTAATAGGACAAAGCATTAAGTCTAACTTTGGATAACTCATTTCAATATCAACGGATATTTAAGTGCCATGAAGTACCATTTATTATGTGTGAGATACTGTGCTGGAGTATAAAAAGAGAGCTACAGCATGATTTAACCCAACTCTGCGTCACTTAATTCTAGCTGAAGTATAAGCCAAGCCATCACCCTTGTAAATTCTCTGGTGTTCTTTGAAAACAAAAGATCAATAACATCAACACAGGCACATACATATACTGTTCTCAGGGAATTTATAATCTACTAAGAGAATATACACATACACAAATTAGCATGCAATGTAAAAAATAATAAACCAAAGACTAGGCCATTGACATTTATTAGAAGTGAAAAAAGGAAGCAATTACTTTCACTTGAGGATAGGAAAAGTTTGATGAAACAGTTTGAACCTTAACTGGTCTAGAAAGAGATAACAAGCAAATTCCATTCCTGGAAGTAAACAGAAATAAAAACTTTGGAACAAATGATATGATACACAAAATATGAAAGCTGTAAAGGAACTTTTTTAAACTCTTACCTTCTGTCTTGGAGTCAACACTGTGTATCAGTTCCAAGGCAGAAGAGTGGTAAGGGCTAGGCAATGGGGGTCAAGTGACTTGCTCAGGGTCACTCAGCTGGGAAGTGTCTGAGGTCAAATTTGAACCCAGGACCTCCCATCTCTTGGCCTGGCTCTCAATTCACTGAGCTACCCAGCTGCCCCCAAAGAACTTTTTTAAGGATTGAGGAATGGGGGTGGAGTAGAAAAGAAAGAAAATAAATGTTTGTTGGTTGAAAAAATTTTTTAATTTTAAAAATATATCAGATCTAGAAAGGGATTGTAATGCATTGAATATGAGTCAGCAAATGCCTTAAGGATCATTTAATCAAAGAACTTCCCCCACTTTTTTCACAGATGAAGAAATCAAGACTTAGAAAGGTAAAATATCTTGCCTTAGATCAAATATAGCATGTCAATTAATGACACTGCCAAAACTAGAACTCTGATCTTTTTTGCTCCTAGTTCTGTGATCTTTCTACTACACCTTGGTGATTTTTACAGTAAAATGATGAACAAAGATGATGAGTGCAGTTGGAATAAGGTAAAAAGAAAAAAAAAGGGCTAGGAGGCTGAACCTTTACATAATAATTCTCAAAAGTTCTTATCACTCAAATCTCAAGATGATGCCATTACTCAAATATTTCAAGTTTCATCACATCTTAGAAATAATTTCAAAACCTCTCAGGAAATCAGATAATCTTGACACCACTAATAGCAACAAGGATTTAAAGCATTCATTCAAGAAGTATTTGTTGAGCACCTACTGTGTACAAAAAAAAAAATTGAGTGAAGCTTTCCTAGAATGAAGAATGAATTCACCTTTAAGGTCTTTTTTTTTCCTTTTGAAATTCATACTTATCAGAAAAGTTAATCTGAAAGTAATAGGGGAAAATAAATTACTGAAAAAGGTATCTCTGATTTTAAGAGCTTGTAAAATTTCCTTCTCAAATAAGACTTTGGATGATGACAAGGATAAAACAGATTAGTCCTTAATCTACTCAGGAAACATGTTAAGTTTACTTGTTTTTGCAGTTTAAGACCTGTACTTATAATGACTTCTCACCAATATAAGTATCATTTCAGTGCTGCATCTGTATGTACTTTTTTTGAGACTGGATCTCCCTATTTTACTAAGTTTAGAAATTGCAGTGACTATTCACTGACCTGATTGAGATCTGGCCTATTTCTCCCCTTCTCAGGAAGCGTAGGGTCTCCCTCCCCCTCCACACAGAGGGGTTCACCATATTGGTGACAGACTAAGGACACCCAACTGGCTTTAGCCCACTGTATCACAGACCTCCTTAGCTCCATCCACCATCTGCTAACCCCCCCCCCCCCATAGCAGGGAATGTAGTGCTTAACCTCATGCCTAACTAGCCTACATTTTGATAATTTTATCCATTTGAAAGGGATGATATTTTGTTCATTTCTCTCTTAAAAATCAGTGAAGTCAGGGACGAGGGTTGCAGACCTTTTGGAAGGAGGTAATATTGTTTCCACAGTTCTTGACAAATGGAAAATAATGTTTAAGGTTCTTTTGACCATTTGTTTTTAACTATAGCTCAAAATATAAGGAGTCTCTTTACATCTGTGACTTATAAAGCCTAAACAGAATGGCATATAACAAAGAACTAAAAGCAGATTACCCTTCTAACAAAGTTAAATGAGATATGAATATAAAGCATTAAAAATGTCCTAATCGGTCCCAAGGACTAGATGCATACAAGTAGAACCAAAATGTTTTTAAATATTAGAAGATCAGAATATACTTATATATGAAACAGAATTATAAAGGGAGTATTATAGTACAACTGTGGCTATAACCTTATATTAAAATTTTAAAAATATTTCTTAAGTCTTCATCTCCCAAACAAACTCTACAATAAATTTATTATATGAATTTGTGCAAGTCACTTCCTAGTCTTTGGGCCTCAGTTTCCCCACTTTTAAAATGTTGGGGCTTGTCTAATATTTAAGGATCTTTCCAAATCTACTATTGTATGTTTTAGGATGTCTTCTCATTCAGACATTCCATGTTCCAAATTTCCTTTTTCCTCTACCATTATACTGTTCTACATTTTCAAGTTCCTTCCAGCAGTACTCTTATATTCTACTTTCATGGCAGAGTATTAGAACAGTAGAAAATGCACTTTTCCTCCTGTATCAGTGCTGATGAAAGGAACTGTATTTCTTTTTCACTATCTTGCCAATTAAAAATAATAATAATGGCTAACATTTATATAAAGCTAACTATGTGCCAGGCACTTTACAATTACTTTTTCATTTGATACAACCACCTTGAGAGGTAGGCACTATTGTTATACTCATTTTACAGATGAGGAGACTGAGGCTAGGTGATTTACCCCAAGTCACAGAGTTAAAGTATTTGTGGTCAGATCTTCCTGACTCCAGATCCAGAATTCTAATCCACTTAGTCTTCTGTTGTTATTCAGTCATTTCAGTCATGCTTGACTTTTCACAATGCCATTTGAGGTTTTCTTGACAAAACTACTGTAGTTTGTAATTTCCTTCGCCAGATCATTTTATAGATGAAGAAACTGAGGTAAACAGGGTTGAGTGACTTACTCCGGGTCACACAGTAAATGGCTGAGGCTGGATTTAAACTCAGATCTTCCTGACTCCAGACCTGACTCTCTAGCCACTGTACAACCTAGCTGCCCCTAAACATCTAGATGCCCTTAGATGTTTTTGACTGAGGGAAGGCAGAAGATTATTGCTCTCAAAATGAATGGATTTTTTTAGCATTTCATCAGTAATCCCAAATCTTTTTCTTGGGAAAGTAAGGAGGGAAGGGAAGGAGAAGGGTGAGATTCAGTATTTCCCTAATTTAAAAGATCATTAAATCTGACAATTAAGGGACCATTAGTACTTTTGGAGAGTTCCATTTAAATGAGTTGAAAGATGGGCTATAAGAATTTTTTAAAACAGAGTATTATAAACAGACTTTCCAAGAAATTTGGCAACAATGAAAGGAGATATAGGATGAGAGCTAGCAGGAATGGAAGGCTTTTTTAACTTGTATTTGTTAAGAGTTTGGTTCATTCTACTCTGGTTGTAGAGTTGAATGTCTGGAAGGAGGAAGAGAAAACCAAATAAAACTTCTATAGCTCAACAATGTTGCTCCACAGCTAATTGGATAGATTTATAAGACAGTTACAGTTGGAAGTGACTTCAGAGATCATACAGATCAATCTCCTTTATGTATATGTGAGGAAACTGAATCTCAATGATGTAGCTCAGGTGTCAGGTCCCATAGGTAGTAAGATGTAGATCTAAAATTTGAATCCAGGTCTTTTGACTCCAAGTTTGATGTGGTTCCTTCCCCCAACTCTTTGCTGTCTTTAATTTTTAAGCCCTTACCTTATGTCTTAGTCTATCTTAGTATCAGTTCTAAGACAGAAGAGCAGCAAAGGCTAGGCAATAATTTTGATTTACTCAAGGTTATACAACAAGGAAGGATCTAAAGCTAGATTTGAATCCTGGCCCTCCCGACTCCAGGTCTAGCTTTCTATCCACTGTACTACTTAGCTGCCCCTTTTGCTATCTTTCTGGTATTTCTAGGTCTTTCCCAGTGTGCCTCTGTTCTAGCTTGTGCTATATGTGGCCTCTGCAGAAGCACTGGTTTGTGCTACAAACCACCTGAGTTTATGACACTGAAGGCATGTGGCCAAGATTAATTTTTTATTTTATATTTTAGGTTCCTCCTGAGTTCCTCATTTTCCTGAGCATGCTATCAACCTTGAGAGTGGGGGAGGGGGGGTTAGTAAATAAGAGACCTTAAAAATTCAAAATATGTAGTGTGCCATATTTCCTTAAATGAGCTAAAAAAGCAAAACAAAAAAAGGGGGGGCATGACAGGAAAAGAGTGTAGCAGAAAGATGTCTGATCTGAAAGTCAGGGGACTTAGAAGTTTGAGCTTCCTATTTCTGTGGGAAAAGGTTGAGTGGGGGGGGGAGGGTAGAATCAGTATTTTTCAAAATGCAGGAAATATGAAGCTTTGGAGGGTTCTGAAATTGTGAAAAAGTCCAGAAATTGAGTTTGGGGGATGAAAAATTGAAAGGAGAGAAGGTAAAGCCAAAAGAGGAGAACTTGAACTAAAAAAAGTCAATCTAAAGGAGAAAGATTTCAAGAGGAGGACTCAGGTAGGAGCTCTGAAGATGGTGTAGGATATAGAAAGAAGAATATAAGGATGAGAAATGGGCCTAATGGAAAAAGTAAAGAGAGTTCAGAAGAAAATTGGTAAAGCAGAACAAAAAATAAAAAAAAGAAAGGACATCCAGGTTGGTTGTCAAGAAGTTATAATGAGGGGGAAGCTGGGTGACTCAGTGGATTGAGATCCAGGCCAAGAGACAGGAGGTCCTAGGTTCAAATCTGACCTCAGACACTTCCTAGTTGGGTGACCCTGGGCAAGTCACTTAACCCCCGTTGCCTAACCCTTACCACTCTTCTGCCTTGGAACCAAAACTATCTAGTTGGTTCCAAGGCAAGAAGGTAAGGGTTATTAAAAATAACAAAATTTTTAAAAGTCACAATGAGGTAAATGGGTACTGCCTCATTAGTACCTATGTGTTTTCTCAAGATCCTCAGGGAGAAGACTTGGCAACTCCAAAATGGAAGATTTCTAATAAGTGGTTGGCCATACCATTTCTTCAGGGAGGCTATTATCAAGAAGAACAAAGAACAGAAGATCTAATTTCCAACAAAAATCAGAGAGCAAGAAGGACTTTGTAAGTACCTGCAATAGACTGTGCTACACAGTATCTGTATTTCTGTAGATCTACAACAATCAGTCAACATTTATTAAAGACCTACTATGAGACAGGTGCTGTGCTAAGTTCTGGGGATACAAAGAAGCAAAAGGCTAGGACATCACTATCTAAATGGGGGAGCCAACTTGCAAACAAATATGTCAAACAAGCTATATGCAGGATAAAAAGGAAATGATTTTTAGAGGGGAGGCACTAGAATTAAGAGGGGTTGGGAGAGGCTTCTTGTAATATATGGGATTTTAGTTGAGACTAAAAGAAAGCCAGAGGAGTGAGTAGGTGTATTTGAGGAGGGAGAGCATTCCAGGCATAAACAAATATCTTGTTCTTGGAACAACTAAGAGGCCAGAATCATTGGATTGAAGATTACGTGGCAGAAAGGAACATGTAAAAAGAATGTAATGGTCAGAGGAGTTAGGTTACAAAGGGCTTTGAATGCCAAACAAAGGGGTTTGTATTTGATCCTGGAGGCTATAAAGAATGGCTGGAATATATTATGTCGGGGGTCTGGCAGAGGGTATGATACATACTTGGACCTGCACTTCAGGAAAATCACTTTCATGGCTGAAGGATGAGTTGAAGCCAGAGAGACTTGAGGCAGGCAGACCCACCAGCAGGCTGTTGTAATGGTCCAAGCATGGACAGGCTGTCAGAGATGAGCAACTATTTTTTATGCTCAAAATGAATGCTGGTCTCCCTCTAAAGAGAAGATGAAGCATCTATAGGAATGTATCCCCATTCTCCAGTTCAGTAGGAAGAACAAATTGTTTGTTTTAATTAGAAAGGCTACAATGTGGTAACAAATGGATTTAGAGATGTAATGGGGAATGGATTAGGAGGGTTCAAGAATGTGACATAGAAAAGAAAGACCAATGAAGACTTGAAACCAAGTAACAGAAACAATAAAGCTTTTTCCAAAGAGGAAAGAGCTTGACTCTCTGAGAATGACGAAACTGCTATCTCTTATCCTCTAAAGAAGAATGAATGACATGGAGTCATAGCTAATGTCAGAGGTGAGAGATCACACAGTGAAGGCCAAAGGAAGAAGTAATGAGATGTGATGGTTGGTGATTTCCTGCTGAGGAGTAATTGGGTAGATATTTGTTGAGCTGATAATGACAGAGGTCTGCTTTCTTCCTGGGGCATGTGTCCAAAAATGATGGGGAATCTTCCCAAGGCTTTTTTTTCATACTGGATGACTACTACCTACTTTGACACTGCCAGAAAGAATTTATGAAGCATTACTAACTAAAGACTATAAAGTCTTGGGTGAGGAACAGAAGACTTTTAGGAGGCCCAGGTAATGTGTTTTCATCACTTCTTTTGATCAAAGGCAAGTGCTTCAAAAGAGAAATAGAGATTTGGGAAGTAAAAAGCTAATTAAAAAGATGTCTGAGAATTGGTTTTAGAACTTTGGATCATGGCTTAAACTTTCAAAATGATAAGACTCCTGATCAAAGATGGAGTGTGTCTATAAAGGCTAGTAAGAAGGCATTTGCCTAAAATCTTTCAAACCTAATTAAAGGAGCTTTAAATTGTAAAGGGATAGATAGAGTGGGAGAGAAAAACGACTCCACTAAGCTACATGCCAAAGAGAAAAGTTACAGTGTTGTAAGAAAAATTGCAGTAGAGATGCCTAGAAATGCATAGAAGATTAGCTGAAGAAAAGAGATTGCAATAAGACCCATAGCTATGTCATCATGGCAATAATATCATATATATCTACACACAAAGTGTACAAAATATGGGCAACAAGCAACTTGAATCACAGCTCCTAATCCAAAAAGTCAAATTTGACCTAAAGCTATCAGATTTGGAATAAAGAGAGCCACCAACTTGAATGGCTCTGGAAGGCTAACTTAAACAAGTATCTTAATCAAAAGGGACAAGAGGGAGAAGCAGGAGGAAGGAGGAAGGAAGAGTAACATTTTCTGTCAAAAAAAAATGAGGAAATCAAGGAAACAGAGATGTTAGTAGAGAATATTTGATCGAAGAACCTGAGGCAGAAACAAAAAGGATGTCCCTGAAGCAAATAACAGAACACAGAGAAAGGAGGAAGTAGATGAGATGGAGCTTCAGCTTGCCAAAGACATGTGATATAGTAGTTACAGGGGACTTCAATTAAACAGATTGGTTGGAGCACTCTGCCAAAAGTAGAACAGATAATCATTTCTAGACAATTCAGCAAGGGAAAATTCTATTCTGTGTCTGATTTTGGCCAACAAGGAGGAAGTGGTTGCTGAAGTTGAAATGATGGGGACCTTAGAGAGAAGTGATCACTCCAGCTTAAAATTTGTGACAGAGAAAGAGGTAATCTGAAGATGATCAGACAGGCACCCTTGTTTCAGGGAACAGATTTCCTGGGGTTCTGAGAAAGGATATCCCAATGCCAGAAACATTACAAAGGTCATCCCAGGAGACTTAGAAAGCTCTCAAGAATGCATTCTAAAGACACAAAGAGAAATAATTTCAATGGGGAAGAAAAAGAAAAATCACTTCAAATTGCTTTGTGGTACATCTAGAAAAGAATTGTGGGAGTAGAAATCTAGAGGAAAATGTATGATTTATCACTTGTTTATATGGGCATATGACTCGGGATTTTGGTTTTAAAAATTACTTTATTACAAAAATGAATAATATGGAAATGAGTTTTGAGTGATAATATATGAATAACCCAGAAAAAAATAAGCAAATTGCTTTGTGTTAGCAAAGAAATAGAAAATTGAGTAGCTACCATTTGGGGAATGGATGAACTTTGGTATGAGTGTAATGGAATTACTGTTCACAGAATCACTCAATTTGAGTTTAAAGGGACCTTAGTGGCCATCCAGTCCAATCCATATCTTGAAAGGAATCCCCACTAGAACATGTAGGACACAGGGTGGGTCATGTAATCTCTGCTCGAAGATCACCAAGAGGAAATTCACTACTTCCAAAGCACTTCAATGCCATTTTTTGACAACTCTAATTATTAATGGGGGCTTTTTCTGCCACCAACCCTAAATTTGCCCTTTTTTGCAACAGACTACAGGCACTGTCAATTTTTATGAAGACACAATGTTGGAAGGAGTAGCTAACAGAGGGTGACAAAGTCAGGATTAATTCAAGTCATGGCAAGTCAATCTTGAGCCAAATCTAATGCGATGAAATTAGATAGGTATTAATATAGTCTTTACATTTTACATTAGGTTTAAAAGATTTTTACTGGGTTCAAAAAACAAAGCCACATGGGGAAAATGTGACAAGACAACAGTTCAACTTAATAAACTCTGAGGGTTTTGGTAGACTGCAAGCTCAATGTGAGTTGCCTTTTCCTCCCCCAACCCCCACAAAAAAAGTCATTAATGCCTTATGAGAGGCAGGTGTCTAAGATTAAGAGATAGCTCCAAGATTGGCCAATATGACAGTAAAGGAAAATAATAAATGGGGATGTGGCAAAATTTGGACACTAATGCATTGCTGGTAGAGTTGTAAATTGACACAACCATTCTGGAAGGCAATTTGGAACTATGCCCAAAGGGTTTTAAAAGAATGATCTAGCAATACCACAACTAGGTCTGTACCCCAAAGAGATTAAAAAATGAGAAAGGACCTTTTTGTATAAAAATATTTATAGCTACTCTTTTTATGGTAGCAAAGAATCAGAAACTAAAGGGATGTCCTTCAATTGGGGAATAGCTGAACAAAATGTAGTACATGATGTTGATACTATTGTGCTATAAGGAATGTTAAAAGGGATGATTTCAAAAAGAGCTGGAAAGACCTACATGAACTGATGCAGAGAAAAATAAGCAGAACCAGGGAACAGGGGAGGGAGACAACATAAATCATGTAGATCATGTAGCTTTGGAAAACTTATTTTTTGGAATAAATTATTTATTGGAATAAAGATAAAACTAAAAAAAAGGGGAGAGCAATAGCTCAACTATACTGTGTTGCCAGATTTAATGTGTTGTGTTCAATTCTAGATGACACATTTTAGCAAAGACATCCAGCTAGAGTGCATCTGAGGAGGGTGTTCTGTTCGGCAATAGGTCTCAAAACCATGCCACATGGAGATCTTGCTGTAGGATGAGAGATGTTTGGCTTACAGAAGAGAAGGCCTACAGGAAACAAGATAGTTGTCTTTAATTTTGTTTTAAGGGATATAACATGAGGATGGAATTAGACTTATTCTGCTTAGCTCCAGAAAGCAGAACTAGGAACAATGGATGAAAGTTACAGAAAGGAAATTTAAGCATCATGTAAGGAAAAATATTCTAATAATTAGTGCTATCACCAAGTGAAATGGGCAAGTTTCATAGGGGATTCTTCCTTTCAGCTGAGCTGTTGTTTGGGATTTGTGTAGTAGAGGCAGTTAAAAAAAATATTTTTCCATGTTTACATGATTCGTTTTCTTTCCTTCCCCCCTCCCAGAGCCGACAAACAATTCCACTGGGTTTTACAAATGTTATCACTTGATACCTATTTCCATATTATTAATTTTTGCTATAGAGTGATCTTTTAAAGCCTAAAGCCCAAATCACATACCCACATATACATGTGATAAGTGATGTCATATGTTTTCTTTTGCATTTCTACTCTCATAGTTCTTTCTCTCAATATGGATAGCATTCTTTCCCATAAGTCCTTCAGGAGTGTCCTGGCTTGTTGCAGTGCTACTAGTAGCATAGTCCATTACATTGGATTTTTCCACAATATTTTACTTTCTGTGTACAGTATTCTTCTGGTTCTGCTCATTTCACTCTGCATCAGTTCATTGAGGAACCCAGTTCATATAGAAATCCTCCAGATCATCATTCCTTATAGAACAATAGTATTCCATCACCATCATAAACCATAATTTTTTCAGCCATTCCCCAATTGAAGGGCATCCCCTCATTTTCCAATTTTTTTGCTACCACAAAGAGAGCAGCTATGAATATTTTTATATAAGTATTTTTCCTTACTATCTCTTTGAGGTACAAACCAAGTAGTGGTATCTCACTTTGTACAAAACAAAACGTTTTACTTTCTACCTTAGTAACAACAGAAGGGTTAGGGATAGGCAAACAGGGTTAAGTGACTTACCCAGGGTCATACAGCTAGAACATGTCTGAAGTCAGATTTGAAGCCAGGTCCTTCCAAATCTAGGCCTAGTGCTCTATTCACTTAGCTAATACTAAGTCTCACTTTTAAAATGAGAATTTCACATTCAATCTGAAAGACTCTTGGGATCACAAAATCAAGACTACAGAGCTTTAGGTTTAAAAATATATAGCAGAAGCAAACAGGAGAAAGAAACACACCAATCTCGAATTCTTCAACATGCTTGAATATTTGTTGGGGGTGGGGGTGGGGGAACAACTATTAGTCAATACCCAAGCCATTAGGCCAATGACCCAAGATGAGGTATTATAATAAAAATTCTTTCTTCATAAGAAAATAATGGAGAGGGCAGTTAGGTGGCTCATAAGGAATTGAGACCCAAGCCTAGGGATGAGAAGTGCCAAGTTCAAATCTAGCCTCAGACATATACTAGCTATGTGACCCTGGGTCAGGCATATTAACCCCAATTCTCTAGCCCTTGCCATTCTTCTGTCTTAGAACCAAAACAAAGAATTGATTCTAAGATGGAAGTTGAGTTAAAAAAAGAGAAAAGAATGTCATTCATCTAACAACTGAAACATTAAATATAAGGACTCATGAAAATATAAGAAATTTTGCCATATAAAGCACCTTATTTTCCCCTTACCTACAGATTATTCTTAAATAAAGAGACTATGTTCAAACAGTTTTAGCACACATATAAGTGTTTATGAATGAGGCTCATAATCCCACTGAAGTAGGGGATTCCTGGTGAGGAATCCTCCTTTCACTCATACAGACTGACAACTATTTTGCATCTTATAGTCTTAAGAGGTTAAACGGTCTGTCCAGGGTCATAGAGCCAGTATGTCAGAGGTGACTCTTAAATCCATTATTATGCGATGCTGCCAGCCATGAGCAAACATGAAATGTATTAATCTAGAAATCAAAAGGACCTTGAAACAGAGCTCACATGATAAGAGCTAGAAGGAACCTTGGAGATCATACAATTCAATTCCTTATATCTTATAGATGAGGAAACTGAAGCCTGGTGTGGGGAAGTAACTTGTCCAAGGTCACCTTCCTATGGATCTGATTCAATTGGTAGGGGGAGGGTTAGGGGTTAGGAGCAGATAAGATATTATATTATACAAGAGATTCAGTTACAACTAATGACAGATAAACTCCCTGAAAGCAGGGATTGCTTCATTTATTATATTTGTATCCTCAGCATCTAGCACATTGGCTAACACATAATAGGTACTTAATAAATGCTTGTTGATTAACTGATTGAAGACTATACACAATGGAAATCTATGGCTTATACTCATATCTGATAGGACAAAATTATAAAACTATGTAGAAGAATTTGAACACCAGTTAAAAGTTACCTCTAATAGAATTAACCTTGTACATAACATATATATGAAAAGCATTCTGGAGTGATTCATGACAAATGTGTATATATAAAACAATTTATTAGAGTTGTACTTAAAAGGTAACCTCAACTGATTTGATTGTTGTTTGGAAGTTGTAAGGTAATAAATAACCATCTGTCACAGGAATGTGTCGGTGATCATTTTTAAAAAATAGATCACTACTAAAAAACATAAATAAGAGGCATATATGGAAATAAAAGCTAAGTCAATTCTGGCATTCAATAGCACAATAAAGACTATGCGCCATTTCCAAGTTTTACTTTTCTTCCTGATATATAATTAAAAGAGCAAGAGCTAAGGATGAGGTCAGTTCTTCATTTTATGGCACTAAAAGCCAGCCTTCACCCACAGTAAGATTAATGCCTGTTCAAATGTAACACTCTAAATCTCTTCTCAATGCTAAATGTTTACTAGGAAGGAAAAAAGCAGTTGGGGGTTGTATTGTAGCCATATTCAAGGCCTGGGTGACAAGATGTAATCAGCAGAATATATATAAAGTCTAACAGCCATCATACAGCTAAAGTTTTTATTCTGGGAAGGAAAAAAGTATGTGACATTACGAGATAAAACAAGAGGATCTGGGCATACAAAATTAAATTCTTTTTCATACACACAACTAAAGATCTGTGTACTGCCTGAAGAAAAAAAGCTGTTTTCCAAGATCCAGTTTTTCCCTTAGCAAGGATTGGTAGTGTTTGGCCTGTATACATCATGTCAAAGTGGAACAGATGTTTTTGGTTAAACATCACATTGGCAGAAGATGCTAACCTTTTTTTCAAGAGCTATTCATTTTGGATCTTCTCCAAAAGTCTTCTTTTGAAGCATTGATTAATGCCCATAACTATCTGTATTGGTGGAAAAAGGAACTGAACTGTCTTGGTCAAACAATGAAGGCAATTGATTAACTCTTTTAGCCTACTAGACTGCCTGGTTGTCTTAAGACTATAGAAATTTCCTTCTACCCTCTCTTTTGCTTCTGCATCATCAGGACAATAAGGCCCAGGAGTGGTCTGACACTTTTCAGCCATTGGTGGAAGTTCAAGGTCAAAACTTTATTGTCCTTAAACGTTTCTTCTTATTGGCTTCTGTAAATGAGGAATTCCCTCTCTTCTGCTAGTATGGAGCTCACTGTGACTGTGATGATTCAATCTGACTCTGAATGAGGGAGATTTCAAGCACCGGAAGAAGTAACTGAAAGGCATCCTGGACATATGAAGCACTATTGGATGCCTGTTGAGATTGAAACAAAAAAAAAAGGAAGGTCACTTCAAAGAAAAAAATGTAAGAGTAAATTACTTTTGCACCTAGTGATTTAATTTGTGCTAAAATCATCTTTTCCAGTGAAAAAGCTTTTTAACGGAAGAATAAAAGACACTTTGAGGTTTTTTTATTATTTCTATAAGTTTTGTCTGTCTTCCACCAATGCAAATCATAAGCCTTGCATATCTTAAGTGGCAGTTTTTGTGAATTCTGCAATCAAAAAAAAAAAATTTCATCACTTGGTGGCCAACCTTTCAGTAACATCCCAATCTGTTGTTGGGTCGAACCTGAAGACTTTTCTAACTTGCTATACCTTACCAGCATCTGTGCTTTCCTATAATCCTTTGAGGAACCAGAATTACCTCAGTGCTATGAAGAAGCATCAGAGGAGGACTTTAATGGAAGAATATAATAACTTATTATTAACAATAATAGCAGTTATTATAATAGAGTGCTTTGTGGTGACAAAATGATAATCTAGGATCACAGGATCCACATAGACTTGGAGCTAGAAGGGACTTCTGAGGTCTTCTAGTCCAACCTCATTTTATGGAGGAGGAAATTAAGAGCTAGAGAGGTTAAGTGGCTTATCCAACATCATACAAGTAAGAAGTTGAGAGCCAGGGTTCAAACCAAGGTCCTATTACTCCAAAATGAAGTGTTTTCACAGGCACTTAGAAATATTTTCATTTCCTCCTCACAATATCCCTGGAAAGTAGATTAGGGAGTACAAATATTGTTATTTCCAACAAGAAAACAGGTTCAGAGAGTAAAAGTGCCTAACAGTCATCTAAGTCCAATTCTACATTTTATAGATGAAGAATCTAAAAAACAGAGGGACAGAGAGGTAGAAGACTTCTTTAAAATTAGTATTTTCAGTTTTTATGTTGGTAATTTACTTTCCAATTGTTAAGTTACTCAAAACCAGACTTTGATTTTAAAATTTTAAGAAAATTAATTTCTTCCAAATTCTTTAAATGTTGAATCATAATGATTTATAAACTATAGTCTCTGGCAAGAGTATAAACCTTCTTGGCATTTCGCGGCACTACAATCCTAGGTAGTTTTTTTTGCTGCTGTTGTTTTTTTTTTAATTTCCTGAAGAAAAGCAGCTCCCAAAGAAATACATCTAAAGAATAATTCGGAGCCTGAAATAAGCTGATAAATGCAAAATTCTAAGGTCAACCATAGGCCAGTTGAGGCACAATAGTTGTAGGAATTGGCAAGGAGAGTGCATTAGCCAAGGTCAATATTATGGCAAGTCAGAGCTATAGCAATGTTCACTTCCTTAGCTCCCTTCTTATCTGTTTTTTGAGGAAATGAATATGTGTATGAAAAAGCAGAGCCAAGGTAGAAAATCTGGGGTAGGGAAGTTGTTAGCATTGCTCCTGGAGGAGATAAGCAGCAAGAATGGGAAATCCCTTCTCTGGACTGACTTTCCCCTATGGACACTAGTCACTATGGCTTAAAGAGGTAAGAGAGGTAGGACTGTGATATGATAGGGCCCCATCTAGAAAAGGTCATTCTTCTGAATTTAGTAGAACTGTCAGACACCCTTTCTAGATGGCTATCATCAATGCTTTCTCAAATAGCACTGGAGTTCTACATTTCATTTCATATAGCATAGAATATATAGAGGAGTTCTGAATGTCTGGAGACTGCAGAGGTACAGATTTTAAAAAACAAAGCACTTTTTTAAAAAGCAAGGGAACTGTAAGAAATTAAAAAAAAATTCTCCTAATGAAACTTTACTCTTTTTGGAAGTCATACTAGTCTATGATTTTCATCCCCATCAATGTTTACCATTATTCTAAGAGGGGTTTCATTACTGAAAATTTTCCATTATATGATACCAAAGGGGTAGCTCAATATCTTCCCCAACACATACATACTATTTACACCAGACTTCCAATTTTATGCTCTTAATGTAAAGGTAAATGTAAAAAAGTTTTTAAAAAATGTAAAAATGTAAAAAAATATAAAAAATGTAAAGAAGACAGGCAAGATATAGATGAGAGAATGAATAGCTAAATCAACAATATCCATAAATACATTTATTATCTGAGTATGAAAAAGTCACTAGTGAAAGAATCAGAAAATACCCTTGAAGCATAAAACTTTGCTAAAGATTTTTAAAAATGGAAACTCACCTCTAGAAACACACCAGTTATTAGTGGATTAAGCACATCTGCCTTTTCTTTGACCTGGAATAAATGTAAAAAAAATTAATTTGTCCATAGCACTTAGATAATTAAAGCAGTAATGGTAGCTTACTTTTCCATGCTGTTTTATAGTTTATAAAATACTTTCTTCAAAGTGACCCTGTAAGACTGATAGTATAAGTACTGTGACTGCCATTTTACAGAAGAAAGAATTAAGGCCTGGAGAAGGAAAGTGATTTGCCCATGGTTAAAAATCTGGTAAATAATAGAATTGGGACTCAAGTGATAGTCTTCTAATTCCAAGCCTAGTACAATGCCCAGAATACTTCAGTGTTTTTATAGGATGTATACAGAAATATGAAACACTAAAGGATACATTCAGGAACTTTTCAGATGAGTTGTTAGGAAAGCTTTAGAAGAAAATGAAGCCACCTAACAATAATAAGGAGGTATCATTGTGAGGAAAGAATACATGCTGGACAAAAGATTAACATACATCTGAAAACACTAGAAGGAACTCTGGAACATAAAATACAGAATGTTGGAACTGACAGAGACCTTAGAATAAGGATTTTTTTTACCTGTCCCTCCAACATCCCCAATACAACTGAAAGAAGGGAGGAAGAGAGGGAAGGAATTCCTACTTGCTTTGGTATATGAAATTCCCACCCTGGTCACATCCAAAAATGTAGAACACAGAATATAAAAGCAAGAAGAATCCTTAAAATGTTAGGACATTGAATATAGGACATATTGAATATAAAACATTAGAGAGTCTAATGACCTTAAAAATCATTTGGTCTAATTTCATCATTTTCCAGAAGAAGCTGACATTCAGAGGGACAATAAGCACTCAAATATCTTTTGTACAGTTAGGATTCTGAATTTTTATTTTGATAATTGCCATTGTAACTACAGCATTTGCACCGGCTATTGAGACTTGTAAGACCCATATTCTAAGTATATAGAGAATTTAAAAAAAATTAAAATGTCATAGTCTGATTCAGGATGCCAGAGTGAAAGAATCATAGAGCTGGACTACTCACAAACTCCAGAAATAATAAAAATGAGGCAAAGCTAAGAAGGCACATAGGAAAATTAAAATGCAACTAAAATAAAAAGGAGCAAAGCAAAGAAAAATCAAACAATTTTAAAACATTACAGAAAATTGAATCAAATAAATACTAGAAACAACAGAGATGGGAAAAGAATTCAGAGGAGATATTTAAGAGTTGTCCTCAGAAAGATAATTGTTGCATTCAAGGAAAATGAGCAAGAATTGGTAATACAAAAAGGAACAAAAACAAATCATAAGGCTTAATAAAACAAAAGCATGAAGAAAGAAAAACAGAAAAGTTAAGAATTAAAAAGAAGCAAAAAAAAACTAACAAATAAAAAATACTGACAATTCCTCAAAAACTCCAAAAACCCTAACAACAAAGAGGTTACTATATACTATAAATACTATAAATTGGAAAAACACAAGGATCAAAGATAGTTTTCAGGTTCTAAATTTTAGTTATAGAAACAAAACATACTGTGTACTTCAAACATATATCAAGGATAACAAAAGAATTGCAAAAAACAGTCAGAAATTCCAACTCAATGAAAATGAAGCAATTCTTACCCCAACAGTTGTCAGGCATGTGGCAAACTCTTTCGACACTGAAGACAATTCTTTACACAACAAAACTGTCATTCTGAGGAAGTAAAAAGGAAAAATCAAGTGTTTCTTTCCTAAATCTATGGGATGTATTTCAAAACCCCGAAAAAGAAACAACCTCAACATGTGCCAAATGTGAATGTTAAGAGTTTTCTAAGGAGATAACTGTTTATGTCAGGAACCAAATATATAAGAAATTTCAGAAACTTTTTTTTTTGAGACTAAGTTTCCCTATCTCACCCAAATTGGAAGTAAAGAAGACACTCTCAGGTCCAGATTCCATCAAGGCCAATAAGACATACTCCATTTCCAACCTGGGGATGTCACCCTTCTCCATTCAAATTTGGTAGCCCCCACTATAGCGGGGGAAGGTCTCAAATCATACTGGTACCAGAATTAGTGTGAATACTCAGTGCACCTCAGAAGTCCCCAGCTTAAGCAATCCAGCAGCCTCCACCTCCTCAATAATATGGATTTATAGGTATGTGCCATCATGCCCAGCTCAGAAACTTATTTCCAAAGAATGGCCTCTTGATAACCAGTATGCATATCAATTCAATTCAAGTAACTATTATATGCAGTAAAAAATGTTTAGGATAAATGATATCAACTGAGTTCACTCTGATGTTCAACAATATTTGTATTCTCCTTTTCCTGACTTCTTATTTCATTTTCTTCTCTAATCACCAACACTCACAGATGACTTGGCCTCAAACTTCACTGAGAAGCTTGATATCATTTGACTCACATCATTAAATTCTCTGTCTTTGTCTCTATCTCTTCCTTACTCTCTCTCTCTCTCCCTCCCTCTAACCATCCAAATAATATCACATAATGGTTAATCCTAGTCTTTACCAAGACTAATAACTCTACCTATACCTGTGATTCCATTCTTTCCTCTAGGCCTTGCCATTCAGTGCTAAGCTTCTTTAAAAGGTTGTCTATACCCAATGTCCCCAGTTCTTCCATGCAGATGATATTCAAATCATCAGGTATGATTTATCTTCTGTCTTCTGAACCAACAATCTCCAGCTGCTCATGTGCCTGAGCCTCTACAGCAGGGGTACCCAAACTTTTTACACAGGGGGCCAATTCACTGTCCCTCAGACCATTGAAGGGCCAGACTATAAAAACCTAACCCTAACCCTAACTGGGCAGCAGTATTCACAGTGCAGAATCCCCTTCCCCAGATTGTCACTCACCATGCTGACATCTTCCATTGTGCAGCCACAAAATTCTTTGCGTGGCGCCTCATTCTAAGGCACCACACAAAAGATTATGTCATCGGAAGTAGTACTGTATGTGAGTGACACCGTGCTTTGCAGCACAGTGCTCCTCTCACTGACCACAAATCAAAGAGGTGCCCCTTCCAGAAGTGTGGTGGGGGCTGGATACATGGCCTCAAGGGGCCACATGTGGCCCACAGGCTGTAGTTTGGGGACCCCTGCTCTACAATTTAAATACAAATGATCTTCTAAAACTGATCTCTTTTCCCTAAGCATGTGCTCCTCTTTATGATTTCACCATTTCTGTACCTGATCCCATTTCATCCAATGTCTAGTACCCCAAATCTTAGGGTTATTTTTCATTCTTAATTTCTTTTTACCTCTCACATTAAATTAGTTGCTAGTTCTTGCTGCTTGCTGCTTGCTTCTAACTGCAAAATCTTTCCCACCCATCCCTATTCCCACTGCTATGCAGGCAGCATCCTAGTATAGACTTTCATTCAGATGCCTTAACTTCTATAAGATTTTTATATTTCTTACATCTCTTAGTGGCTTCCTATTATCTGCTGAGTTCAAATTCGTTTCCCTCATATTCAAGGCCCACTGAAATCTGACACCATCCTACCTTTTCAGGCTTATGTTATTTTTCTCCACACACTATATTCCAAACTAAACTACTTTTCTGCCACAACCTCCAACTTAGCCTGTACTCTCACACCTTCACACCTCTGCTCAAGTTGTACCCTATACATTCCTAGAGCATATACCCTCCTTCCCTAACATCATAGGTTCAAGTTGGCAAATATTTGTTCAATGGATCAAAACATTTATTAGGTATCTAATATGTGACAGAAGCTGCAATAGGTGGTGGCAATACAAAGACAAAGTAAAACAGTCCATGGCCTCAAAGAGTTAACATTCTACTGGGAATAGCATGCACACATAGAAGTATATGTATATATGTATATAAAGATTAAATAAAAGTTGGAAAGACCTATATGAATTGATGCAAAGTGAAATAAGCAGAACCAGGAGAACACTGTACACAGTACTAGCAATATTAGGAATCAATTGTGAAAGACTTAGTAACACAATGATCCAGGACAATTCTGAAGGACTTATGGCAAAGAATGTTATCCATCTCCAGAGAAAGAACTGTTGGAGCCATAATATAAATCAAAGGACACAATTTTTCATTTTACTTTATTTCTGTTTTTATTCTGGTTTTGGTTTTATATGAATATTCTCTTACAAAAATGAACAATACAGAAATATGTTTTGCAAGATAATGCCTGATCAAATTGCTTACCATCCCCAGGAGTGGGGAGGGAAGAGAGGAAGGGAAACAATTTGGATCTTATAACTCCAGAAAAAATAAGTGGAAAATTATTACATGTAAATGGGAAAATAAAATATTTTTTAAAGAAGAAGAATAAAAAGTAACTTCATTAGAGGGATGGGGAAGCACTAACCATAGAGGAGACAAAGAAAAGCTTCCTAGAGGAGATTAGCCCCTGAATTGTGCTTTAAAGGAAGCTGGGAATTCTCCAAGGCAGAGAAGAAGAGGAAGAACATGGCAGACATGAAGAACAGGTAACTGAGGGGGGAGATGGAATACCATGTACTCAAAGAGTTAGTCAAGTTGACTAGAACATCATGTGTAATAAGGGAAGTAATGTGGAATCAGACTGGAAAGATAAGTTGAAGGTAGGCTGTAAAAGGCTTTAGATGCCGTACAAAGTAAGCTTAAAATATACTTAAAGATGACCATGTTGTTTTCCTTGAAAGAACTCTAAGCTCCCTGAGAATAGGGTTTCATTTCTTAGTATTTAAACTACTTAGTAAGCATTTAATGTTTACTGACTATTGCCCATTGGAAGTCAATTTTTCATTCTGCTATGGACTACCTTCCATAGAACATGGCAAACAGCTAGACTAGCCAATGACTGAGTTCCTTTAGCAAACTTTGTCATGTAGCTCATACAGTCCTGTAATATGGGCACAGTACTGAAAGAGATTAGTTACAACATAATACTTCAAATGATTTATAACTTCATTGACACATGTCCAGAAGTCTTCAAAGTCCATCCTTCTAAGTCTGGGCCCTTCTACAACTAATTAGCTAGGCTGGTCTTTAGAGGCAGACCCACAGACCATTAATGAGCCCATACAGAAAATTCAGCTTTGTTAGGACTTACCAGATTTTGCATTTCATCAACATAGCACTAAGAGCCCAGTCACCTCCAGGTTTTGATGAACCATATCAAGAGAGGCCTCTGGTGGAGGAGGCCAGTACTACAATGGCATATTTTAAATATATCTCAATGAATCCCTGAAAATCTTCACAATACTTTTTAGCAACTAGCCTTTTTATTTTGTGTGTAGATAAATCACACTTTTATTTTTAAAAAGCATTATTTTTTAGAACTTGAGTTTTTATTATATTTTTGTGTATACTTTGTAAAGATAATTGCATTCAGTATTAAAATAATATCTTGATATAAGGTAAACTTTGCCAGCAAGTAATTACAGATCTACATTTGTTCTTTACTTTTGGAACATCTATTTTGGATAGTGGCTTCACAAAAAGAAAGAAATTCATCTATTAAGTAAACCTCAAATTAAGCCAATTTAAACCATCAGAGTAGTTGTGAGCTGAGTAGGCAAGTTTTCAATCTGTGGGGGAAAAGCTAAAGAAGGACTAATGACTGATACTGATTCACACAAGACAATAGTTGTAATTTTACAAAGGATACTCATAATACTCACTGGGAAAGGGCTTTGCTTCTCTTTAGAGCAGTTATCTCCTGTTTTTTCCCATGCAGTATCAATGCTGCTGTTTTATGGAACATTTCAATGGAGTAGGCTGTCAGTTCCGCCAGGCTTTGGATGGCAAATGCATGAATATCCTGGGAGACAAAGAAAACTACTTATCTTCCTTTAGTAGGTAATTTTTCTCAAAGAAACATCATCTTTTTCACTTTGTGGTGAATAATTTGATATCCAACACCTTGAATCATATAAGTCATTTGAACAGATGATCACAGAACACAGAACATCAGAGCAGGAAAGGACCTTAAAATATAAGATATAAGAGCTGGAAGGGATTAGGAGATAACTTACATCTTCATTTCATAACTAATGACACTCAAAGCCACATAGCTAGTAAACAACAGATTAAATCTTAGCAATTACCAAATTGCTACTTCTAAGCATAAAGCTGAATATAATAATGCTTACATTTCAAACATACACTAAAAATAATATTTTCTGCCTTATTATTTTACCTCTATTGTTTTTTTATCTTCTTGTTCTGGATTCTCCGGCTCTATCTGTTTTCCTTCTTCTTCCTCTATTAAAGATTTGGAACTAGACATCCTGATCCATTCGTGAACGGTATTTCTTGCCTACGTATGTATTTAAAAAATAAAATAAAATAAAATAAATGCTCATCAAACCAACAAGACATTAATAAGGACTCTTCTTGCCCCAGAAGAACAAACTGATATCCATAAAAAAGAAAGGGTTGGACTCAATAATTTCTGATGTTCCCTCCAAATAAGGCCACAAAAAAGTCCCCACCATGCCTGTGGTTACAGAACATATTTAGCATTGGCACTATGCTTTGGCATAAAGCAATAAAAACACTGTGGCAAAAAAATCTAATCCAAGACAAATGTCTGTCAGCTTTCTCATAATATTAATGCCACCCAGTGGCTCAGAACAGTATTACTTGCTGACAGAACAGGAGAAATCCCTTCTAGAATCCTAAAATTATAATAACCTTAGAATCTTTCTAGACTAAATCCTTCATTTTTCAGATGAGGAAACAAATACCCAGGAATATGAAATGATTTGCACAAGGTCCCACAGAAAGTAAGTAGCAAGGTCTAGATTTTTAGACCCCAGTTTTTGAGACCATCTGTCTATGTTCTCTGTACTTCACATATAATCTCTCATATAAAACAGTACATAAGTACAGTTAGTACTAGGGGTAAGGATAGAGACTGAACCTGTGATTTCCATTGAAATAGGGAGGCTACAAGTCTGGAAGGTCCCTCTAGTTGATAAAGTCAATCAATCAGTAAACAGGCATTTTTTTTTTGAGTGATGACCTTGGACCAGGTACTGTGCCAAGCACTGGGGATATAAAAAAGGCAAAAAAGAGTCTTTGTCCTCAAGAAGCATAATTTGAAGAACCTAGGGAGGGTAAGTGTTATCATCCTCAATCCATGGATCAAAACACTGAGGTTCAGGGAAGCCCATGGACAGCTAGATTATAGTGCCTTAACAGAGGGAAGTTATAAACTACAGAGAGGCCAGCTCATAAAGAAGCATGGACCTACTTAGGACTCCTTTGGACTGTGACAGCTCTTACAAGAATAGATATCAATTAATTCAAGTGCCAATGAAAACTCCCTGCCATATTAAGCATACTATATAGTTTGATAACTTCTAACATAACTATTTAGCTCTCTGTTAAGTACACTAAAAACAAGCCTTCTGTATCTTTATTAGGGACTCAGAGCTCAGATTAGAGCATCTCCAAATCCTAAAAGTATGATGTCAGGCACCTTAGCCATCAGCCACAAAACAATTAGATGATAAGTTGCTATTACTGATTTAAGTAATAATAATGATGATGATGGTGATAATTACTGATAATAATAATAGTATTTATATAGTGCTTTAAGGTTTGCAAAGCACTTTACATGTTACCTCACTTAATCCTCACAACAACCCTGTGAGATAGGTGCTATTATTATCCTTTTTTGTGATGAAGAAACTGAGGAACAGAGAAGTTATATACATGACTTGTTCAGGGTCACACAGCTAGTAAGTGTCTATGGCAGAATTCAAACTAAAATTTTCCTGATTTCCAGGCCCACCTAGTGCTACCATTTAGTAAAAACAATTCTTTATATAGCAATCTAAAGTTTCAGAGCACTTTACAGACATCTCATTTGAACTCCCATCAACCCTCTGAAGTAGATTCTAAAGGGTATTATCCTCAGATTACAGATGAGGAAACTGAGGCACAAAGAAGTGATTTGCCCAGTCACACATCTGGCTCATCCTAACTCCAAGTGCAGACTTCTTATCTTTCATACATCCTTCCTATTATTTTATTATTGTTATTACTAGTAGTAGTAATAACTAATATTTATATAGCAAATTAAGGTTAACAATATACATTTACATATATAACATTACATATAGAGCCTCATTTATTCTTACAACAACCTTGGGAGGTAGGTATTATTATTATTATCCCTGTTTTACAGATGAAGAAGCTAACTCTGAGAAAGTATGCCATTTTCACAGCATCACCATAACAAATATGCCTGAGGCAAGATTTGAACTCAGGTGTGTTGCCTCCAAATTTAGTTCCATTATCTAATGCTGCCTCTAATAGAATAATAATAAACATTTGCATAATGTTTTATACTTTTCTTTTTTCCTTTTAATACTGGGTTTCCCTAATTCAGCCAGATCAGAAGTGTTATGCAACTATCCCCAAACCTGCTGCCTGATACAGGAACTTGGACTGACTGCTTTGGACCCCAGGCTGCTTCTCCTTCCTCAGGCAGCCTGATGACTCCCAGGGCTCACCATTATTGCCACTGGTCTTAGTGCAGCAGACACCTGATTGGCTTTCGGCCACTACAGCTCAGAGCTTGAGAGCCTAAGTGATCTAGCAGCACAGCCTCCTCAGGAGCAGGGACTATAGATGTGAGCAACCACACCAAAATTTATACTTTTCAAAGTACTTTTGTATGCATTGTCTCATTTGATCCTCACAACATCTCTGAGACAAAAGGCATGGAATATTAAATGTATTTTATAGCTGAGGAAACAATCTCAGAAAATTTAAGTAATTAGCTCAATGTTAAAGGGCAAAAGTTATTATTCTCATTTTAAAGACAAGAAACTGAGTTTCACAGAAGTAAGAAATATGTCAAGGTCATACAATTTATGTGAATTATCCAGTCATAGTGCTTGTAAACAGTAAAGTCAAAGCACAAACCCAAGTGCCCTAAAAATCTTTCCTCTTATGGAGGAACCTAAGACAAATTGGGCCCACTGAGGAAAAGAAGCCATAAAGACATGCTTATGAGCTTGCTTGAGATTTCTTTGGCAAGGCCAAAGTCTTGAAATAGCAGCTCAAAAACTATTGTCTAGTCATAACCAGAATACAGACATCTCTTGAAAAGCTTCCTTCATAATATCCTTGAGCTGTTCATTAATTTTGATGACCAAAACAGCTTCTGTAATGTCATGATCAAATGACTCTGACTTTCTTTTCCCCTAATTCCTGTAAATCTCTAAGTTATTGTCAATATTCCTCAATTGCTTGAGTTTGTAGAATTGCCTTAGAAATGTTTTGGGTAAAACCTTTTTCATAAACAATATGCTGTAGGAAAATTATGCCTCTTAAATAATGTAATGCTTAAAACTCTATATTCTATAAAAATCTTGCTCTTTGTCATTATAAATGGTAGACCTAGCTACAAAATCATTGTGCTGTTGTTGCACTCGCTCAGGGTCCCTCCCAGTTATTCAGGTGTTTGCTCTTTCTAACTCTATTTTTTCCTCTCTCTCTCTTTTACTTTTACTTTTGCTTGCTTAACAAGAAGCTTGGCTCTTTAGTAAGCTGGCCTCTTTAGTAATCTTCTTTCCACCACCACCACCACCCCCCCCCCCACAGCTGTGATGGTGTGGCTGTGATGATGGGTTTTACCTCTGGTTACCTGGCCCTCACATCTTTTTCACTTGGCAGCCTTCCAGTCCAATGTTCTTTTCATTACACCGTGCCCCTAGTTTTTTAGACAATGTGCTGCTCTAGAATATCCCCTGGTTCCTTGAGAGTGACTATGCAGAGACTATTCCAAATGCTGATTTTTAATACCCAGACATCACAACTTGCTGAAAGCAGTTCCTGCTATGTACTAGAGAAAGGTGGCCCAAGGATTGGATACTTGGAATGCTAGCTGCATTTTAATTTTAATTTTCTTGGGGTTTAAAAAATTTTTAATTATCATGCAAAACACTTCCATATTGATCACTACTGTAAGAACACACACACACACACACACACACACACACACAACCAAACCCCCCCAAAAAAACTATAAATGCACTCTGGAGGTAGATAGCATTCATCCTTCAGGATTGTCCTTGGGTTTTTTTTTTCAATTTTATTTTAAATAAATATCTTTTAGCATTATAATAATCATCCTTGGACTATCAGAAAACTGGTGTGAATAAAGAACTGATCTTGGAGACAGAATGACCTGAGTACTAGTCAACCTGTGACATACTGGATATGCAACCTTGGACAAATCATATAATCTCTCAGTGTTCTAGGTAACTCTTTAAATCTGTGGTTGCAGAGAAGATGCCAACCTGAATTGGTAAAAATGGTTTCTTTATCTGAGAATTTCCTATACTAATGAAATCATAGGTAAGTAATCCCCATCTTCTAACCCTAGATAACCTACTTCACAGAACTGTAGGGAAGAATAAATGTGAGGAAACAGAAGTAATAATTGAGATAATAACCAATATTTATTAAGTGCCCACTATATGTAGTATACTGTGATAGGCAGTGGGAAAATAAAAAGAAAAATATTATAGGATCTACTAGAGAGGAAATAAAAGAATAAATCCTTAATACTTATGATATGTCTACTACAAGTTTAGAATCATCTATCCAAACTCTTGTATGTCTATTCTACTTATACTTAAAAAAAGAAATTGCCAGGATGGAATGACTCACTTTGGTCAGTTTGTCGGGTCTAGTAGAAACACGCAGCTGGGAGAACAGCTCTGTTATCTCTGAAGTGAAATCTTCATCTTCTAAAAGACAATCAGAGGAGACAATGTCAGAGAAAACACTATAGATAGACCTGTAAGATATGTAAGTCACAAATACCACAGTTTACTCAGTGTAGGCAAAGTATGTACAACCCAGAAGATGTTGTGAGGCCACTACTCCTATCAATAGAGAATATGTGCTCCCAAAGTCTATCTCTAGCAGGTGATCAAGACCATCTAAAATTTCTAACAGGTAACTGGGATCACTCCAAAAACCTTTACAAGATGCACCTAACAGAAATGCAAATAGATAGTCACCTAGAATACATACTCTGCTACTTTCAGCCCATTTCTCTTTCAAAGCCCTTCTCTGACTTCCTCTCTATCACTGTTAGTCTACACCAGTATTTCCCAGACTAACTTGGTCCAAGGATATGGAAAACTTCTGGGATAAAAGGAAATTTTAGAGCAAAGAGAGGAAAAGCATAAGAGGTAGTGTGGGGTGGTGGAAAGTGTGCTGGATTTCAAGTTAATAATACCTGATATGCCATTTGTAACATAGCCCACATATGCTACTTGTAACCAGCAGGACCTTGCACCTCAGTCTCTGCATCTATAAATGGAATAGGATAACCTCTGGGGTACATTATACCTCTAGATGTATGATCTATATAATCCAAATCCAGGGCTACTTCCATGCTAATGAATTGCTAATGGGAACTGATGCCTACAAAAGCTGTGAACATTTAGTTCCGTGGCCTGTAGTCCCCAGTGGCCTCAGTGCTATTTCTCTACCCAACTCAGATGGTAAAGGCTTTGTAAGGGGAGGGGTCCATAAATATCACAGTAGCATACTCAATTGAAGTTTATCACAAAAATCCCTGATCTACCATTTCAGATTACTGACTGCTGGTAGACAGGTAAGGGGACTAATTAGAGAAAAACAAAACCTGCACATCTGTTTAGAAAATTCCTTTGAGCACTTTAAACAGTATTTAAAGATTATAGTTTCTGATTACTTATGCAAAGGCAGATGTTGACTAGATGGAACAAACATCATTAGTGGCATCCTATATCAATAACTTAAATGAAGTTCATCAAAAACTGGGGATTATCACAGTATGGTTATATCAATGGAGTTATCACTCAGCAACTTGGGTAATGCAAATGAGATTGAGGTGCATACCACACCATACGCTGCCTCAATAACAATCACTAGCTCTATAAATCTGTATTCAAAATAATTGCTTTCTAATCATGTCAAGCATGATTACATACACTTATGTAAGGCAGCACTTCATTCATTTTGAGCTCACTTATCAGGCAACATGGCACAATCAAGAACTTCAAAAGAAAACCTCTGGGTAGCCCAAATGGAGTTGAATTCATTTTTTTGTGTAGCAGAAATCTTGAGGTCACCACACTTTAGTTTCCTGGAACCTGAGTAAGAAATGACATACAGAAGCCTCTGAAGGACAGTTTACTAACCTCAAGATTTTGTGGGTGGTAAAATGAAAAATAAGACTATAGAGCACTTCTAGAATTGCACAGAGTAAATAGTTTAAAATGCTTGTGAAGTAGAATAAGATAGGTCCTCACAGAGCTGGGTATATATTATAAAGTAACACACTGTCTAAAGCAAGATGCAGCAGAGTTTAGTGCAAAGAGTAATAACATTAAGACCCTGAATATCTAAAGCTGAGGTCCAGATCCTGGTCCAACAACCAAGTACATACAACCAGTAAAAAATCAAATTGGTATTGTGTTCTAATAGCTTATCTATAACCTTAACTATTGATGAAGGTTCAAAAAAAGTGAAAGGGGGGAAAATGCTTATTGCACATGCATTTTAGAAGAGTCACTATGGAATCAATTGAACACCATCGGTATTAGTTTCAAGCTCTAAATGTCCAGAAATTTAACTTAATCAGTTCATATCAGAGTTGAAAAATTGAATGGCTCTAACCAAACTAATTAAAGATTGGCTGATAAACCAGAATGTCAACTTGCTAAATTACAGTAGGAACTATGCCTTCTTTGTAAGGACCAAGAATACTTAACCCAGAGTAGCTGAGAGAATTCCAGTGGTCTAGAATTCTAAATTCAGTCTGTCTCAATGGTGATTATATTTCAGTACCAAAAAATAATTGCATTTATATATTAAATTACCCTTTTTTTCATCTTCCTCTTCATCACATATCTCAGCTAATGAAAAGGCTTCTCTGAGCTGCTCCAATTCAAGTTTGAGATTCACTAATTCTTCACCAGACAGGGAATTAGTGAGTGATTTCACCTGGTTACAAACAAGATATTCATAAAATATACACAAATATAAAAAAATTGAAGTGGATAAAGAATTCCAGTAAAGTTCAAGAAGTGCATTACTCTCATTTATATAGTGAAAGCACTTTACTCACAGATCATCAACACTTTAGTCACAAAAATCATGTGATAAACACAGTACTAGGTTTATCACCTGAAATCAACAGAGAGGCAGAGGACTAGTAGGACAGAATGTTGTATACATTGTAAATTTAGGTCATTCTATGAGATGTTTTCACTTAACTATTTTTGTTACAAGGAAGGGCTTAATCCTGGGGGTAATTATAGTGATATTAAAAATAAAAAGTATTAATGAATATACTTTTTAAAATATTATATAACTTTTACAGATAAGGACACTGGGGCTAATGATACAATTTTGCAGTAACAGCAACATCCTATCAATCAATGATAGTCATATTTACCAAAGTTTAAGGATCAGAAGTTAGTTTGACTCTTCAGAGGATAGAGAGATAACATATACACACATTTATTTATTTGTTTTATTTGGGTAAAACATTTCAAATATATGCAGTAATTCCAAATTATTTCCTAGATCAGAGCTTTTTAGAAAATTGTTAGTGCCTAATGACTGTTTTAGAAATACATATGAAATAATGAGTTAATTAATAATAAAGCAACTCATGGAAATGCCAGGTCAAGGTGAAGGAAAAAATAGCAGCTGGGCTATTGAAAACTCTGTTCCCAGGATTACTGAGAGAAAACACCTTACTTGGTCTATTTCTAATGATTATAAGGTTCAGATATGACATGAATTTTCACCGGTTGTCCTCCAAGCCTAGAATTCTTTTCCTCCTTGCCTCTGACTCCCAGCTTCCTTCAAGTCTCAGCTAAAATCCATTTTCTGCAAAACAGCCTTTCTCAATCTCCTTTAATGCTAATGTTTTCTTCTTAGTGGTTATCTCTGCATAAATCTTGTTTAAATATGGTTGCTTGCATGCTATTTCTCCCCTTTAGATTGTAAGCTTCTTGAGAGCAGAAACTGTTTTTGCCTTTCTTTTGTATCTCCAATGCTTAGCACATTGCCTGGTATATACTAGGTGGTTGTTATATATTGAACTGACATAAGGGATCTAGAGCCTTCATCCTTGAAATTCCCTTCCTGTTTAAATACTGATTTCCTGTTTTATTTCTGCCATACATTTTGGTTCAAACAAAAAACATACATTCTTTCAAAAGCTTTCAAATCCAAAACCTGGGTGTTGAAATTTCTAATCATGTTTACCTGAATTTTTTTCAAACTACATCAACCCCATAGCTACCACAGTAAGAGTCAAGAGTTGAACATAACATTTCAGTAAGTCCCAGCCAATTATTTTTCCTTCCTAACTAAATATGAATTCCTTTCTATATAAACATGGGTCTGTGAGTTTGACAACTGCTTACACACCCTAAGTCATCTCCCCAAAGTCCCAGACTGTATGACATATTTCTCTTCTCCCTACATTCCCTGTCATGATACTCCTTCACCCAACTCTCACATTAACTATGGTTTTTATAACTGATAAATAAATGTACACATACTAGTGTATCATCATGGTACAGAGAAGAGAAGGAAAAATCTGAAGTTTTGATAAGTATATTGCATGCAACAGTAACACAACAATAACACAACAGTAACACTGGCATAACACTAACAAAACAACATAACAGCATGAATAATAACATAACAAACACATATACACAAAAATATAAACATGGCTAGGTTACATTGATTCACTGGTTAAATGAGTGAAACAATGTATAGCTAGATACTAACAATGTTATAATTAGTTATAAAGTAGTTAGTTACTAACAAAAATAGTTAGCTACTTAATTTAGAATAGTAATAGTATAGGTAGATAAGATTAATTTTAGGAGATTTTATTAAAATAGGGCTGTAGTAGATAGATTATAGAGTTTAAGGTTGATAAGATAAGGGAATATACTGAACTACACTATAAAACATATTGCAACATACATAACATATATTATATAGCACATATGACATATAACATCACATATCACACAAAAATGTAAATGTTATGTAAATATATGTAAATAGTGTGTATTATAGTTAGAATTAGAAAATTAATTTATCATAGTGTATGTGTGTAACGTGTGTGTAAATGTGTAGTATATGTGCATGTGTATAGCATACATGTATGTATTGTATGTACATGTGTAAGATTTCTGTAGATAGATAATATTTGCTACGTTCTTAACATAGAATATGGTTATGTTTAATTTTCAGCTGTTGTTAAATGTAGTTTGCACAAGTAAGTGATGGTTTGGTTTTTTTTTTGTAAAACATGCAATGTTGTGTTTGTTGTATTTTTCAAAATTTGTCTAAGTTAGTTGTTTATGCATTGTAATAGTAGTAGAATTTTCTGTATTAGTTGATAAGAGCAGTATTTTATGATTTTACTGTGTTTATCTTTTGATTTTGATGTTATTTGCTTGTTTTGCTTTTGCATGTTTGATCTGTATTTTGCACTTTGTACTTGTTCATTGTACACTTTCCTTTTTTCCTTTCTTTCATTAAATCCCTAGAATAGGATAGTATTAGATAGGATAAGATAGATAGGATAAGATGAGTGTAAACTGTTTATTATTTGGGGTAGAAATTTTAGTTTAAGGAAAATATGTTTGTTAGTGCACAAATATCAAAATAGTGTTTTCAACACAATTTCAGCTTTGTGCAAAGGGGGAAACTGTTGTAAGGGATTTTACCAGGAACAGGAAATCCTGAAAACCAGGAAGTCATACAAGGAAAACCAGGAAGTCCTGGTTGTGTAGAGCAAGAGGGATTCCAGAATGTTGAGGAAGAGAGGCTGTTGCTTTTCCCTAACAGTCAGGAGAGCCCAGAGGGTTTTCAGTATGGTTATTCTGGGATGGACCCTGAGAACCAGTGATTCCCTCCCTGGTGTGCCTTCCTTGAGATTTTGCCTATCTCTGCTGTTAATGCTGCTGACTGGATGTTCAACAGAGCTGCTGGTGACTTCCTACTGAGACTGCTGATTGACCCAAAGAAGGACTCCAGTTGTGTGAGATCTACTTTGGCCTTGTTCTTGCTCCTAACAAACCCTCCCTAATCTTAATTAATAATTTAAGAAGTTAGTTTAGAATAGTTATAGGAAGTTATAAAGGTTTTAATCTCTGTTTTGGGGCAAAAGTTAGTTATTCCCCGATTCCCTTTCCCTTCTCCCTTTGATAAACCTGTTATTTTGTTATAGATTTATAGTTTTGAACCCTTATTTAACTCACCTATTTCAAAGCTCATAGTTACTATTTAATTAGAATGCTTTAAGTATGGACTTAAAGTATCAAAAGATTGCTAGGACCAATTGAGCAAAGTCTGAACAAGTGCCTCACTTAAGGGCTGGCCACCAAATAATGATTTTTTTTTAAGTCACAGAAATTAATGAATACTGCTTATAAATCATGGGAGTGTTGCATATAGACCTGCATTATGAGAAGGTACATCATAGAGAAAAAGTCATGGAGTATTTTTTCAAATGTCACTGAAGTATTAGTGTAATTTTTATATAATTATTTTTCAGTTTATACTACATAGTTTTTCTCTCTTCAAAGAGATCGCATTTAAGGAGTGAGCTTCCTACTTTGGAGAGCATTCTATATTCAGACTAATATAGTACCTTTATTTCACTCTCTCGAGAAAGCATCTCCAAAGCTTCTAGATGTGAAAGGCCTTGAAATTCATCAAAAAGTAAGCCATAATGAGCTTTCTTGTCAGTAGCCATGGTAACCTCATTGGCTGTCCTCAGCTCTTCCTTATCTTTTGCCTCTCTTAAAACCTGACAAGAAACAGAAACATTAAGCTTCAACAGTAGCTCAAGGGAGACTTTTAAAAACTGAGGAAATAGAAGTCAATATACATTTCAGGGGTGCAAACAGTGCAAAGTACTGACCTTTTAATTCATGGAATATTAAAGATGGAAAGGTCAAGGAGATTCATTGCAGAATTGGTCATAAGTATTTTGATACTGAGCAGCAAAAAATGAATACTTGAGAAGCCAACTATTTCTCAGAATGACTTTAACATCAACCTAATGTACACATATATAACTCAAAGCTTTGAATCTACTAATAAAATAGAGATATTCAAGGGCAAAAACTGAAAAGAAAAAAGAACCAGTCCCATTTCAGACCATTAGCTCTCTAACCATAGATTTATAGAATCTTAGTACTAGAAGAGATTTCAGAGCTCTCCTCACCCCCACCCAACCTCCCCCCACTCCCAAGCAGGAAGTAGAAATTATAGGATCATAGATTTAGAGCTGGAATAGAACTTAGAGGTCACCTAGTCCAATCTCCTCATTTTACAGATGGAGAATTGAGTGCCTAGGGTGGGATTGTGATTCGCCCAAGGTCACATAGACATTATGTGTACCATATGAATATGAGATATTATTAAACATCATATGAACATAAATTATTATTAGCTCATTTTCATATTTTACCAATTATTACTATTTGAACAATATATTTATTTGTTATTAGAAAGTAAACACTGCTATGTGAATCAGTGGAAATAGAATCCATACTGATGAAATTAGAGATCCTTTTGAAGTTCTAACGATTGAATCAGTTTTGGTTGCCATCAGAAATAACTACTGAATATATGTCAAAAGGAAAAAAAATAAGAGGTCAGCAGAGTAGCTCAGTGATTGAGAGTCAAGCCTAGAGCCTGGAAGTCCTAGGTTCAAATCTTGCCTCAGACACTTCTTAAGCTGTGTGACCCTGGGCAAATCACTTAACCCCCATTACCTAGCCCTTAACACTCTTCTGTCTTGGAATCAGTACCCAGAATTGATTCTAAGATGGAAGGTAAAGGTTTAAAAAAAAAGGCAAAAAATAAGAAGGGCCTATGATTCTTGCCACAGACATCAACAACGGGAAGAGAAAATATAGTGGTAAGAAAAATATGGTGGTAAGAAAAAATAGTACCTGAGACAATGTAGAATTTCTGTTCATTAGGCCCTTGGTTTTTTTAAATCCAGGATCACCTTCAGCTATTACATCCATTGTCTTTTTCCCAATGAACTCCAAAGCATCTAAGCCTCCACTAATAACACTTTTCCCCTGAAAAACAAATGAATGGATCTCAGTATGGCATTAGACAAATGAATTTGAATCTATTAATAGTGCAAATACAGACAAAATCTACATCTGATAATGCCATGATTCTTCTACAAGACATAATTCAATGCTAAAATCAATACAATAATGATAATTATGGAAATACCAGCTCACAGTTCTATAGTGTATCTACTGTTCACATAGTATCTTGCTCATATTCCTGCTAAGTAGTACAAAGAATACATGAGGAAAATGAAGTTCAGGGAGTGATGGGAAGAAGGAAGAAGATATGCCAAAACTCAAAGCTAGTAAGTAGTAACACAAGAAAGCTGGTATGCACTGGCATCTTCCAAAACCAAATCTGTACTGCATCACAAATGGATATCTTAAAGAACTGCTCTGACTATTCCTTTTAAAAAAGCAAAAAAAGAAGACTAGGCCAAGATGACAGACTAGCAAGAAGCAAGGCAGTTGAGATTCCATCCACAAAATTCCTCAATCAAACCTAGAAAATGTACCAGACCAAATCCTATGAGGAAATCCAGAAAATGCAACACTGAGTCCTATCTAGCCCTGGTTGGCATAGGGAGACAGAGAGGGTTACTGATGATAGGTCAGTGAGGACTGGGTAGGGGTATGAACATTCCAGTGAACATGGAGCATTGCAATGTCCTGGAGAAGTCCCAGATCCATACTGGTGCACCTCCAGGCCCATACCAGGTCACTGAGACAAATACAAGTACCAAAAGACAGCTTTGTTGCCCTCTACTCAGTTCTGGGTCATAGATCCAGAGCATAGAGAATGCACACAAGAGTAGTATTCTTGGGCAGAAAGGTCCTGAGCAGTGTATTGAAAGAAGGAAGTTCAAAAGCCATCAGCAGCAGTGAAGTGGCTCAGACTCCAGGAGCAGAATATGATCTCAGTTCTAGCATCAAGTCAAGCCTACAGAGGAAAAATCAGGGCAGGAATCCTAGATGAAAAGAAAGACCATATTTCTGTCACTCTGAACCAGACCTTCTTAGCTAACTGGCTAATGGTGGCTATACCTATAAGTAATCTACTGTTGCTCTGACCAAAAACAGGTAAATAACTTGTAGAGTTCAGACCAAGGGGCCAGAAATCAAATTATTATGGTGGTAGAGATGCCATAAGTCATTCATATATATATATACATATATATATATGTTTTGAAAGAATATATGAATATATATTCATATATATATGAATGACTCATGGAGTCATATATTCATTATTCATGGAGTTATATATTCATATATATGTGTGTATATATAAACAAATTCAAAAATGTAAGGTATCTCATAGCAAAAATAATTGACATGAAAAATAGATCAGGGAGAAAAAATTTAAAAATCATTAGACTACCTGAATATTATGTCCAAAAAAAGAAGCCTAGACATCTTATCTCAAGAAGTCTAAAAGAAAACTGCCCTGATCTCTTAGAATCATAGGGCAAAATGGACAAAGAGAAAATCTACCAGGCACAAACTGAAAGAAATCTCAAAATGAAAAGTCCCAGAAATATCATAGCCAAAATCCAGTTTCCATATCAAAGAAAAAGCACTTCAAGCAGACAGACAGAATTCAAGTACTGAAGATCTACAGTCATTTAGTAGCCATCACTATAAAAAAGTGGCAAATTTGGAATTTGATATTTAAAAAATCAAAGGATATGAACTTAAAGCCAAGAATAACTTGTCAATGCTACAGAGGGAAAAAATTAACCTTTAATGAAACAGAGGGCCTCCAAGCATTCCTGATGAAAAGACTGGAGATGTATAGAAACTATGAAGTTCAAACAAAGGAGTAAAGAGAACATAAAAAGATGAACAAATAATGATAAAAGAATAAGCAAGGAAAAATTGCTTACATTCAATTATGGGGAGATGATACATATTTGTCCTCTCTGAACTCCATCTTCATTAAGAATCACATAGAGTCTAATTAGACTAGGCCTGGAAGTAGTTCTGAAATGTCTCGATGATCTTAAGAGAAGAATGGAAAGACAGAGGAAGAGTATATACTAGGGGCTGAGAGGAAGAGGAGAATGAAAGTTAGATTAGAAGGAAGGTTATCTCACAAAATTATGGTGCACAAGTAGTATCTATACCAAGTGGGTGTAGGAGAACAGCTGTCAAAACTTTGACCCCACTCTCATCTGAACTGGCTAAAGAAGATATAATACATACATATACACACATAATTTGATAAAGAAATATTTCATTCAACATAGAAAGAGAAGGGAAAGGGGAGAAGAAAAGAGAGTCCTAAACAAAATGTATTCTAAAGATGCAAAAAAACATTTATAGCTCTATTGAAGTAGAAAAGAATAGGGATCTGGTAAGGGGTACTCCTATTAATTGGGGAATGAATGAACAAGTATAGAAATATGGAATACAACTGTGTTGTAAAAAATGGTGAAAGGGATGGTTTTGGAGAAAAATAGGAATTTTGCATGAGTTTGTGATGAATAAAATGAATAGAAACAGTTATACAATGATAGTAATATGGCAAAGGCAAATAACTTTTTTAAAAGAAATAGGAACTCTTAGCATAATGACCAACTGAATTAATTCTTGATCCTGTATTTTATATTTGGTTTTACTCTGTAAATGAATTTATTCTGAAACCATATTCGGTACTCTATGTAAGAAATCTAAAGTCTCTTTTATATCTCTGATGGAAGAAATTCATGTGTACAAAAGTTCAATCTCTTCTCTCTCTGAAGTTACATACCAAAGACTTAAGCTTTTCTATAATCACTGTTAATTAAATAAAACCTCTGCTCTCAACAGTCTCATAAAACATTATCTAAGAACTTTCTGAGGTTTGTGTGTTAGCCTTGAAAGCCAGTCTAACTGACCTCCCATTTTTAGATATTAAAAATATGGTCTTATCTAATCCCCTAGACATACCTACATCACCATAAGTGACCTCAGGATGCAATAGGGACTATAAAATTTACAAAAGCATTCCTTAGAGATAGAGGCAGCCTCCTTCCCACATGTATGCTATGCCCACTTTCTTTAATGTTACCAATCATGATTCCCTAACCCCATGATGTTGCCAATCCCATAACCAATTATTATATGATTTTCAATCTGTTCTTTGTTCTATGCTTATAAAATGAGTTTCATCTTCAATTCTAGGTCTTTGGTATAAACAGAGGTAAGCCACTGAACCTTTATTATTAGGTTTTATAATCCAGTAAATAAATGATATCTTGCTCAGAAAGACTTGTCATAGTTTACCTTAATAAATTTCACACACGACACAATAATGATTACAGAAGACTAATGAAGAAATATGCTGCCCACCTCCTGAGAGGTGAAGGACTCAGTGCAGAATGAGATAAATTTGGGGAGGGGCATAGTCATTGTGGAACTTTATAATACAGCTTGTTTTTTTTTTTTTTTGCTTTGCTTTTTGGGGGGAGGGGAATTTTTTGAGGGATGTGAAATGTGAAAAGCAGGTCTTTGTTCAGTGAAAAAAAATTTTTTTTAATTTTTTTAAAACCTTACCTTCTGTCTTGGAATTGGTTCCATGACAGAAGAGTGGTAAGGGCTAGGCAATGGGGGTTAAGTGACTTGCCCAGGGTCACACAGCTGGGAAGTATCTGAGGCAAGATTTGAACCTAGGATCTCCCATCTGGTTCTCAATCCACTGAGTCACCCAGCTGCTCCCTAATTTTTTTTTAAAGAAGTGATTATAAGGAAATTTTCCCCTTCAAATATAGAATTAAACAACTTTACAAAAAAGAACATAAATATAAAATTACATTTTATATTATTCCATATTATCTTTTGAGATTGTCAATGTACATATAAATGTTTTTAAATCACTATAATGATTATGCCATTATCATTTTAAGCAGAGCTTCAGAGCTAGAGCAGGACATTTAGTATAATCTCATTTTACAGATGAAGAAATTGAGAATCAGAGAAATTAAGCAATTTGTTTTTAAAAAACACTTCTATATACTGACATAGACCACTTATAAGAAATATTATATTGTTATTAAAAGTGACTTTGTGCTAATATACTATACATAACATAGTGGGAAAAAAACCCAGGCTTGTCAGAAGGTCTAAGTTCAAGAGGTCTATCATATAGTTTGTATGAACTTTAGTTGGGGAGTCATCTTTCCAGAGTCTGTTTTCTTATCTATGAAAAGAAGATAATAATATTTAATCTACTTATCATATGGTGTTGTTTTGAGGAATATAAAAGGTTGTTGTGTAAAGAATTATAAAAATGTAAGTCTATAATTATTATTGTCACACATTTGGATTACTTTCAATCGTCACCATTATAAATGGTATTGCTATGAACATCTATATAATTTTTTAAAATTTAGGTTATTTTTGGCATATATTCCCCAATATAGAATTGTTGGATCAAAGGATATGAAGTTTTATTGCTTATTACATGTGAACAGTATTTTAAGGTAGAAAAGTCTAGTCAGTTCCCAAACTTTTAAAACTCCAAAAGTGAAAAATTTTGTGTGCCTTGCCTTCACACCCTTCCTGGCCACTATTTTATTTTTACAAATGTTTTTAACTGCATACTTCAATCCAAGTCATGACATATAATTTATAATGTGAAATGCCATAAATATAAATAGTATAATTCACTATAGTTTTTAAATAACAAAGTAGAACAAAAAATTTGAAATGCCAGTCTTCAAAATAATTGATATTTTTATAATACTGAAAGCTTTACAAAGAACTTTCCTTACAATAATTCTATGAAGTAAGTAGCACAATTATTATTATTATTCCTATTTAAACAGATGAGCACAGTAGCCTCAGAAAGATTAAGCTGGTATTAAAGACAGGGATAAAGCCTTGATATTCTAGACAAGTCTATCTCTTTTTCCTCTACCTGAAACTCCATCTTGTCTGAGGGATACTCACCGTACTCTGAACTGCTGTAGAAATAGTTGAGAAAACACCAAGTGCTGTACCCATCGGTGAGGTATTTCCATCCTCTTTATGGGTGCTGCTTGCTTTGACATTAGTCTCTTCTGTATTTCAAAGGGAAGGAAAAGTTTGGAGAAAAGGAAACTGCATACTGATGGAGCCAATACCTCAAAAGGTCTCCTAGAGGTCATCTCACTTTACAGATTAAAAAAAGAAGTTCAGAGAATAACATTGATCTGGGACATAGTAAGCATTTAATAAAATTTTGTTTAAATTAACCCAGGTCTTTTCATTTGAAATCCAATGCTTTTCCCACTTTATGTCTTACTACACAGTAAGCTTCATATGAGCAATCTCATTCAATCGATGAACAAGCCAATTTTGTGTGTCAGACACTATGTAAAGTCCTAGAGATGGGGAAAAAAAAGTAAAACAATCCCTGATCTCAAATCCAAATGGAGAAGATAACATATATATAAATCAGTACAAATAGATATATAGAGTACTTGGAAAGTTGCTTTGGAAAAGGCACAGGAACAAAGAAAAGCCTTCTGCCAGAGGTGGCACTTGAGATAAGTCTTAAGGAAAGTCAGGAATCCAAAGAAGAATAAGTGAGAAGAGAGAGCCTTTCAAGAATATAAGAAAACTAGTAGAAAGGCCTAGAGACAAGAGGATATCAAAACAAACCCAAATTCTAGATGAACAATCCAAATATACATATATGAGTATATATATATATATCATATATATGTGATGTTCCGTGTGTGTGTATGTGTGTATGTAGTATATATATATATATATATATATATATATATATATATATATATGTGATGTTCCGTGTGTATGTGTGTATGTAGTATATATATATATATATATATATATATATATATATATATATATATATATATATATATACACACAGTATCCCCAAAATGAAATTTAGTCTCTAATAGCTTAAAAATATCTTAGTGCAATTTATCCACATACTATCTGGGTTATGATGCTTGGGCTAGCTCTAATAATTAGGAAGTTTTCCTTATATGGATCTGAATTCTGCATCTCCAAAGCATGAAAATAAACTAAATAAAATAAAGGATGAAAATCCATTAGTTACACTGCCCTGAGGAACATATAGAACAAATCAAATATATCAACCATGTTTATCCAGACTAAATATTCCCAACTCTTTCAATTATTTGTCATGCGACAAAAATTTCCAGACATTTCACCACTTTGGCTACTTCTAGAAATACTCCAATTTAATATCAAATTATATTAAATAAGTACAATTTAAAATATCTCATAAAAATCTTTCTGGAACCAATCATATAATACTCAGAACATGCCAAAATTTAATGCAATAAAAACAATCTACTGCTATGGTAGTGCACTATTTCCTGTCGTAATAAGTTATTTGCTAAATGAATGATGACTTGATATATTCTACTTCAATAGAAAAATGCAGTTTCTAACACTTTAGTAAACTGACCTGTGTTTTGTGCTTCAGATGAAATTTCAGTGGGGCTAGGGATGCCAAGAGAAGTCTCTGCTTTCTCAATGACATTTGAAATGCCTTGTCCTAATGAAGGAAAATGACACTTTTATTATACATATAGTGATCAGTCACCAAAACTACATACATAAATATAAAAACAAACCCAAATTCTAAATGAACAATCTAAAATTTAAAAATTCTTACAATAGGTAGGATATGTTGCATATAATATGCAATTCCAGGATATATGGCTTACCCCTTATAACATTTAATTAATGTTTTATTTTCATAGGAAAAAGTGATTTAGGATACCAGAAATTTCTAGATTTCAAATTACTAGTAAAAAATAATCTCTATTACACAATATGGAATCAATGCAATATTTGGCTAACTTACTAGTCAACTGCCTAACATGCCAATATTTTCTTCTTTAAAAAAAAATATTTCATTGAAATTTTTATTTTTATACAACAATCATTTCCTAATGTATTCTGTGTTTCTTCATAAAATAAAATGTAAAATAACTTTTCCTACAAATCTGGCAGTGCAGAAATTATAAACATGTTTACCCAAAACAAGCAACAGTTAACAAAATGACTTCAGAACTTACCAACGGTAGCTACAGTAGCTGAAGCAGAAGAAAGCAATGACTTGCCCCAGTTTCCCCAGTATCCCCATCCTGTTTGGGTTACTTCTGTGGGAACAGGATCCTTTTTTTTTCCAAGCAAGCAGGAAGGAAAAAAAAAAGAGAAAAACAGAACTGTGAATATAGATGCCTTCTATATTTTTTTGCATTATCTTTCAGAGGATATCACTATAAAAGGCCTTTTAATGGCAGTTAGTAAATTATGATTAAAACAACATCTAATACACAAATGATACTTTACATATGCAAAATGCTTTAGGTATAGCCTTAAGGATCAACTGAACAACCCAATCTATGGTTCTCAGATGTGTTCTTATTATATACTTTTCTTGAGAGAATTTTAACTTCAAATAACTGACACTCTACCTTGCCTATAGCTTTCAGTCCTTCATCAGGAAGAACTTCTGAAGTCACAGGTTCACTGGGAGATTTTGGTTCAGGTCTCTTCCGAGTAGGAGCAATGTGCTCTGATTCAGACTCTTGCTTCGCACTATGTTCAGCCAAATGAAGTTGCTTTTTAGGCTGACTGCTTCCACTGTCAAAGCTGGGAATTTCTTTAACTGTTGCCATATTCTTGACACTATCATTTTCAGACATGATTATAATATCTCTTAATAAAATGATATCACAAGAACAAAAATTAAACATTTTCATTTATAACTTCTCAGCAATCACTTTATTTAAAAAAACCTTTTTACATGTCATTAACTTACAGATATTAAAATAATTTAGTAGCCTCATTTTTTCCATTGTTAGGAAGGAATAGTAGTTCAAAAGGCGGGGAAGGAGTTGGGAACAAAATCTAAATTTCATAACTCTTGGGTCAGGTACGATACTTTCTTTGCCTGTTTTATTGTTTGATCTGCTATGCAATCTATCAAACCTCTCTTCCAAGGACACACATACACACCACCACAGCAAAGTTTTGAGGCAAGAAACCAAGGTAAGTATAGCCTATGAAAGCAGTTTATTTCTGGGGGATAACTGACATTCTTATACCAGGGGAGTGATAAAGCTGAGGAACAGAATTAAATTTTACAAGCATAAGCAGGTAAGTCACTGAACTACAGAATCAAACTCTTCCAGATGGAAACCATCTAAAAGGAAGACAGTTTGGTGTAAAGGCAAAAGCAATTGGCTAGAACTCAAGAGACTTGCAATCTCAAGTCCCCATTCTGCATACCACCTTATTGGATTAGGTACCAGTACTTTATTTTGTTGAGTTCAGTTTCATTCATATTTTAAATGAAAGAGTTGAACTAGATGATTTTTAAGGTTTTGTTCAACTCTAAAAAGCTATAAGCATGAGTAATGATGAGTATAGATCATCTATATTCTATCTTCTAGATATAAATGTCACTTAACCCAGTTTTATCTAATTCAATAATAACTATATTTAAAAAAAGACTTAGTTTCTCATCACTGAAAGTGTCAAATGATGATAAAGAACTCACTACCTGATAGGCCCCTCCCATTTTCTGACAGTTCTTAATTGTTAAGATTTTTCCCTTATGGGGAACCAAATTGTCTTCCAATGACCCACTATCCAAAAGCCCTCTGGAGCTTTGCAAAAGAAAGATAATGCCTCTTCACTATAACTCTCCGGATACTTAAAGCCTAAAATAAGCATTTGGATCTACAGTTGCTATGCTAAACTGAATCTGGCTTGGGTGATACGAATTAAGGGATTACAAGAAAAACATTCAGGGAACCATAGATTCATCATATGTAAGTGCTGGCAGGGCCTTTGGGGATCACCTAGGTCTTACTCCTCGTTTGCAGACAGAGAAAACGAATCTCCTGTAAGGAGGTTGACTTGCTAGATCTCACAGCTTAAGTTCTGGCTGATCTGCATCCACCATTAGAATGTCGGGAGAGTCTCATAGCTGTAGAAAAGGCCCCTAGTTCCAGTCCCGATTTTGCCACTAACTCGTTGTGTGACCCTTTGATAATGGGCACTCTTCATTTGTAAAAAGTGGAGGTTGAACTATGTGCTCTCTGAGGGGAAGGGAGGTGTCAGCTCGAAAACTTTCGGGGTCTAGGAAGCTTTCCCTAACATTTTTGCAGCACACACCCAGGCTAATGGATGTCACAGACACACACGCCGCTGCGTGCCCCGCCCCCGCACGCACTAACGTAGCCTTGACGTTTCACAGCCGGCCTCCTAAGGCCGAAATGCTTCCAATCCCTTACTCTCCCGACCCCTGCGGGGGCGGGTTGCCCCAGCCACTAGCTGCTGCCGGCCACGTATTGCGCCCCTTCCCTCTTTTACCATTCTTCAATCCCAGTCTCGTCACCCCAATACCCCTCCCAGGGGGACTCCGCACCAGACAGAGCAGCTGTGGCCGACCAAAGCAATCCCTGGCGCCCCGGAAGTGGACTGTCACCATAGACAGTCAAAGGGAGAGGGAGTGCCTCCGCTCCCAGCCTTACTTCCGCCCGCCCCTCCTTTTCTCTCTGGAAAGTGCTTCCGGAGGCACTGCTGCCGAGGCGGCTGCTGCCGGAAGCAACATTGGTCTCCTGTCCCGAGGCAAGTCGGTGTTTCTGTTGGGGACCTCGGAGAGGTGTCAGTTAAAGCCGGTGAGGTAACGGCTGCCGCGGCGCGCGAGTAGAGTGGCTGGAGAATAGATACTGAGGCAGGGAGCTAGGACCGCTATACCTGTCCTGGGTCCCCTAGATTCCTTCTCTGTCAGCTCCTCTTTGGTTTCTTCCTTCTTCAGTCCCTTCTTCACGAGGGAGGAAGGTACGCGGAGGAAGGGGAAAAGGGCACTATCACCCTTTACTTTTCCCATCTCCTCAACCTCCTCCCTTCGTTCTCCTTAATTCTCCCACCTACTCCTCTTCCTCTTGATTGAACCTTTCTTTGGGAATCAAGTTAGAGAACGATAGATTGATTTAGCCACAGCGATTGGTGATCACTTGTTAAGGTGACTGGAATGTTAAGGCTACCTCTCAAAAGCCTGGCCGAGGGCAGAGATTTTTATTTGTTTATTTATATTTAAAGAGTTCATTCTGGCTCTGGTCAGAGGATTATTTATTTATTCATTTAATATAATTTTGAGGACCTCAGTCTTTTCATCTCCCCCCTCCGTGTATAGGCTCTGATGCCTGAATTGCACACCTTACTCATCCCCAAGCTTTCCTGGAATCTTTCCAGCTCCAGTGCCACTTTATGTGGAAAACCTTTCCCCCTTACCCCCTTTGTCGTGAGGGCTTTCCCCCCCAGTACATTACCTAATATACTTGTCTCTATACATGTTTTATCCACTCTGACAAAGGTGCCTTGCACTTGATAGATACATAAATTGTTTGAATGGTATGAAGATGTTTATCATCCTATCCTATGTGCTCTGCATACAATAGACACTTAATAGATGTTTGCTTAATTGTATTTCAAGACTGTATCTAATGGCATGAACTGACTTCATAGTGGAATTATAGCGTTCAAAAAATGGAAAGATCTTAGAGATCAGGCCCCAAGGTTCTTAACCTTTTTGTGACTTGAAACCTGTAGAAATTCTGTTGAAACAAAAGCTCATCTGCAATTCATTTCCAACAATTAATTTTAAAAATTGAAGGGTGCTTTGGTTTTCTAAAAAATATTTAATGCATCAATTCTTTCCTTTTAGTTAAGTTTTAGAAAATAATGCATCCAGCCAAACTGAAATTTTGAAATTCAAGCTAGGATTTCTTTATGTGCATCTCTAGAATAACTTGTGAGAGAGGAAAAACCTGTTCAGTTTTAGCTTTTCAGTTCAAGTAATGCTAAATTTCCAACCCACAATAAACATCTAATGTATCTAATACTTAAAAAAAAATCTGTTGAAATTTATGAACTACTCAAAATGTTTTTTAAAGCATGAAATAAGCCATATAGAAATACATAGGAAAGAAATTCTACTGAAATATAGTTATCAAAAAATTTTTATAAATATAATCAGAAGATCCAACATTAAGAACTCCCAATCTACTCCATTCTTTCTTTTTTTCAAATGAAATCAAGATCCAGAATCATGATATTGATTAATTTGTGACAGAATTGGAATTAAAGTCCAGTCTTCTACTTCTAACATTGTCCATAGTTCTTTAATTACAGTTTGTTTGTTTTTTAGTCAATTGCCTCATAGCAATAATGTTTTTCTTAAGACTAGAGAATAAAATGAGGTAGCAACAATTTTCTCACCTCAGACTTGATCAGAATTTGGAGAAAAATTTGTCTGAAAAAATTAAAAAGTGGTCACTGTAGGCTGATTACCAAAGTAAAATGTTAAAATACCACGTTTAAAAATAAACTTCTAGAGAGCTATACCCAACAGGGAAGGATGGAGAAAGTGATGATTTTTGTTGAAATACATGGACATTTCTCATAAGGACGAGGACACAAATTAAGTGAGAGCCTGAAATTATATATTCTAAGGAATTTGGAATCTTTAAAAAAAAATCAACTTGGCGACTGTGAATTATTCTTGAATCATGTCTGCAAACATCCGTTTTTCTAACCAATTGTGTTTCTTACTAAGCGACTGGAACAGAAATCAATCATGTTACTTCCTTATTTTTAGTTTTTCAGAGAGGAAATTTTTTTAAGTTAATAAAAGTAGGAATAGAATAATCTATACAGAATGATTGCTATAGATTCCTTTCTTTTCAGTTGGCAGAATTACTCTCCAGGGTTAAAACAGTTTTTATGCTCTAGTTTCGATCTTTAATTCCATCATACCTAAAAGAAAAAAGAATTGAATTATTAGTGAAATACTTACTATTTTACTCATATAAAGGAAGTTAAAATATTTGCAGAGTAACTTGGTATATCAGGCTAAATTTAATCCAGCTCTTGTTAACTACTTTCAACTGACTATTTTGACTTTCTTTATGAAACCACTTTAGTTATCTTGACTCAAGTGTTTTCATAAGTGTGTATAAAACCTGTAAATACTTATTTTAAAAAAGCAGTTATCAGAAGTCTCCAACTTAAGAGATTATTTACTTTCCAGAACTTTATAAGTAAAAGAAAAACTGGACTTGCATAGCTCTAGAACAGAGAATTAGAACCACTGAATCAAAGTTATAGGGAAGCATATTTCAGATTTCTGAAAATTTTGCAATTCTAACAAGTAGAGTTGTCCAGCACCATAATAGACTTCCAGTTTAGGAAATGATGTCCCTATCTCTGAAAGCATGCAAGGAAAAGGGTGACAGTTAAAAATATTGTAGAGGACATTCATGCATCAGACATGAGGTTCAACTAATCAATCAACAAACATTTATTATACACTTACTAGAAATAATTGTATTTCCTAATCCAAATGATACTACAGATATATAAAATATCTTTTCTGAAGTGAACTTTATTACTGTGCAGCTTTAGACAAAGTAAGGACCAAGAGGTAGAGGAAAAGGATTCAGGGTTATAGGGAAGAATTTCATTTAACTTTATAGATTTTAGGAAATACTTGTCTTTTTAAAGTAAATCATTGAAAATGTGTCAGGGACAGTGTTTTAACAATATTGCATCGGGTCCTTTATAATTCTCAAATTTTTTTATTCACATTTATTGTTTAAACCACAAAACAAACTTGTTTTTGTTTTTTAATTTTGCAATAGAATTTACTATATTTTTTATTGCAAAAAATGACTATTTGGGCTATATTTTAACTTAGTTTTCTTGAAATTACAGAAGAAACCAGCACTTGTAACAATTGAGAATGAATTAAGAAAATTCATTTTGAATTCTAAGCAACAGATTTCCATGTCATCTTCAACTACTCACCTGGCCCATATACCTACATCTGTTGCCCCATCTTGTTTCTGCTTTTACAACTGCACATATATATATATATATATATATATATATATATATATATATATATATATATATATATATATATATATAGGCAGTTTACTACTTCAAATAGCTTTCTGATTAGTCAGTGTTTTATTTCTCTCCCTCTTCCAATCCACCTTCCAGTCAGTTTCCAAAGTGGTTTTCCTAAAAGACAGATCTGATCATGTCACTCCTCTATTCAGTAAATTCCAGTGACTTCCTGGTTAACTCATGAATCAGTTATAAAATCCTCTGTGTTTAAAAGCTTTTCACAGCCTGGCCCCCTCTTACTTTTCCAGTCTTCTTATTTTTTAATCTACTCAACATATTCTGCAAGCCAGGGACAATGACCCCCTTGCTTTTTCCTCACAGGGGCATTCTGTAGATTCTCTGACTTTTCACTAGCTTTTTCTCATGTTTGGAATGTTCTCCCTTCTCATTTCCAACTCCTCAAGCTCAGCTGTTACCTTCTACTCCTTCAGGCCCAGATAGAGTTCTTTGATTGGGGAGGAGCAATTAACCTGAAGTGGTAGGAATTGCAGGCGGAAGAAGAAAGGAAGAAAGAGATGAGGAGCCAAAATAATGTTTGGGAAAAGTGCTCTCTCTCATGCCCCAGCTTGAGAGTTTTTTATTTGAAGTATCCTTATACTTTGAACACCTAAGGGATATCAGTGGCCAACTGGGGAAACAATACAGGTGGTCAGTTCAAAGGAATATCAGGAATATCTTTAAGAAACAAAGTCCTGATGAAACACAGAACTGGTAAATTCTTATTGTACCTGTAAAGCTCATACATTTTTATGGCTATGAGGCAGGAAACTATTCATAGAGGAGAGGGGAAATGACCTTCTTCTGCCTAGGCCAAGTGTACCTTTGTATATATATATGCTAACTCCAAGGATGTTTGAGATGCTAAATAGAAATGCTAATGAAAACACCTGTTGACTAGGCCTTCAGTCAATTGCAAATTTTAGCCCTTGCCAAAGAATAGATTTTTTTAAGAATTTGAAAATTATTCCCAAAATTAATTTTGGGACTTGGTTAACTCTTGTTTCATGATACTGCCATGACAAGAGAATTGCTTCCCCAATGAACTCTTGTTTTTACTGAATCTTTTGCCTTTGCCTAGATTCAGTGTTAAAACACACACAAAAAAAGATATATGTATGTGTTGTGTATATATACATATGTCTTACATGTATGATTTTTACATGTTAATTCCCCCATTCAAATTAAAGATTCTTGAGGAGAGAGACAGTGTTTTTTGTCATTAATTGTATTCTCAGTGTCAAAGAGTCTGACCCAAAGGAAGCATATAATAAGTGCTTGCTGATGAACTTCTTTGGTATATTACCTGTGCTGTTTTGGAAACTCATAACTGGTCTAAAACTAATAGGAAAAGATTGTTCTGAAGTAACTGCAAGATATGGAAGGAAATAGAGAATTTGGTTCCATAAACATAAGATTATATCTGAAGTCTTTTCAACTTCTAATGCCCTTTGATTATATTAAGTGCCTACTATGTACATAACACTATGTATGCACAAGCAAAACCTCATAAAAACATACCCCACCTCCCTCCACCACCACCCCTGGCCATCATGGAGTAGAAAGAATAGGACATTCACATAAGGAAGTGGGAAGTTAAAGAGTTAATACATGGGAATATACAAGTGAGAGAGCTTTTAGCTCTAATTGAGAAAAGTGAGAAATATACATTTAGTCAGGGGGATTTCGGAGATGGTTGGGGAAAGGCCATTTTTATTACCCATCTTGGCCAACAATTGTTTTGTTAAACTAGGACAGCCAGAAGAGTCTTCTAAGTGGATAGGAAGTATATGTAAGCACTGTATGTATGCTATTAATTGATCATATATATGGCATTTTCAAGACTGGTTTTCTTAAGTTTTGGCTTCCCTCCTACTATCTTCCCTTATTAGTTGAACAGTGAAATAGCACATGGTTATACAGGAAATAAAAGAGCCAGGATTGGAATCCTCTTAACTCTTCCATAAGACCACATTGCTTCTCCACTTACTGTCAAACTCCTGGAAATGCCAGTTATGAATAAATGACTCAGGGATTCTTTTTTCCCCTCTGAATTCCAGGCTATGTGTATCTGGGAATGACTTGACTTTTTCTTTCTTAGGATAATTCCGCTTTTCCCTTCATTTTCAAATTTTCAGCCCATGCTTCCTGCACAGCACTTCATCCTAAAGTGACAAGCAAGTTAGGGAAAAGAAGAGATTCCTGGGATAAGAAAGGATGACTGTAGACATTGAGCTTAGAATTTGATATTTCTCTGTTGCAAATATTATAAATATATTCACTCCTGAGTAAAGGAAAAACTAAAAATATTCATTTTCCTAACATTTGTGTGAAAAGGAACTTTATAGCTTCAGAAACCAATAACTGTTTGCATGTTTTATATGCTCTTTTCTTTCTAAATCAAAAAATGAGACTATGAACTACTGCATTATTTATCCTTAATAATATATGTATTTAAATGGCTTGTTGCTTCTCATTGCTATGGTTATGAAAAAGTTCTGTATATTTTGTGCTGATAAAATAACAGATAGCAAAGGTGTCATTTCGAATAAAATATTAAGCTAAATATTTTATTTGGCTCCCATAATGTAGATTTTTGTCACAGTGAAATAGATTTATGGAATCATAGAATGTTTTTTACCTTGAAGGGTCCTTCAAGATACTTTCATTCAGCCCACTTGATAAAATTGACCAAAAGTCACAGTCCTTTTAGGAGGGAAAGTCATCCCTATAAATTTTAGAAACTATTTCAGATCTGAAAAGGACTTTAGAAACCATGTATTTCAACTTTCTCATTTTATAGATGAGAATTTGTACAATGTCAGACAAGTAGTGTGATTTAACAGCCAACTCTCCTAAAGGCAGTGATCTTCCTTCTATACCATGCTGTCTTTCTATAGTGAGACTTTTCTAATTTTTTATTTCCTTAGACTCTTGTACTACCAAATGTCTGTGCCACTATTGTTTTAAGTACTTCATATTTACTAATATTTATAGAACTTTTATAATTATCATCTCATTGTATCTTCAGTGGTTCTGGTACCAACTGAATAAAGTCAATCTCTTGATATCTGTATTCAAAAAATCTACCATATGACTCTCTACACTATGAGTACAGCCTACTTTTTCAGCCTCATCTCAAACTGCTTCCTTTTATATAACACATTCCATGTACCACCATACATTTGCTCTTCCTCATCTTCCTCATAACTCCAGTGCACTCTCTCCTCTACCCTGTCTTGATAGCTCATTGACTTCATAAATAAGTCCCATTTTCTATAAGCCTTCCCTTAACTTCTTTAGCCAAAAGAGATCTCTCAAATGTATCCTCATGAACTTATCATACTCTAATTTGTATTTTGTTTATCTGGGTACATATTACCCCTACATAGTCCCTTGAAAGCTGGCAATATATCTGTATTTTTCACTCTTTATTGCACATTATGGGGACTTCCTGCTTGTTGAATGATTGACACATTTGGATCTTCTAAAATTTAATTATTGTTTTCTTCTAGGTTAGTTCCTGGTCATCTCTACAAAACCTGAAGATTTCAAAGTACATTTGGTATACATCTTTCCCCCGGGAATTGTAATGCCAAGGAATAGATCTACCCCTCTGATGACGATACAAATGCTCTAACTTCCTATTCAATTTTTTGATTAAGGCTCCAAATTCAATGAAAAACAAAATTCTCTCTAGTTTCTCATGAAGCCACACTACTGCTTGTTCACTTTGGTGGTGTATGCCGTTATTCCTACTGCATTTTTCCTGAATGATGTAGAATACAACAGAACAATAGCAGTAGAAGCAAATCATACTGCTTACAATGGCTCCTTTCACCCAACTTTTGAAACCTTATCTAATACCCACACAAGTGGTAATTTTGTCATAGCCAAAGAGGGGACCAGTGTTTTGATTCAGTGTCTTCTCACCACCAGCCATTATGAAGACATTCTTTGGTACAATTCCAAAGGGCCATTGCCTGATCCAGAAAGAGGAGGTAAGCTTTGCTAAACTTTGATCTGCTTTACTTTGTTCACCTTCAGGGGCCTGTTGTAAAATAATGGTTTGAAAAGTGTATAGATAAAGCCTAGGGAACATTTGAAATAATTATGAAACTTTGAAAAGTATTAATCTTAGAGAACAGGGCCCCCAGGGTCTACATTCTCTAGTTTCTTCTTCTTGATCCCAGGAAAAAATGTGCAAGGTCAATAATACTAATGGAAGACTATTTATTGCTAGCCATGCTTCCCTTCTGGGCAAGATCCCTTTGTGTACATCATAGATTGGTTAGACTTGATTCCTGTGGTAAATTGCAGCAAGAAGGTTAGTAACCCTAAAAATTCCCTGGAAAGAGAAGCACATGGAAATTTACAATTGTTCACTTAAGACTAGCATGGGAGGGAAGTGGTACCTGATCCTTAGGTAAAATAATTATGGACCTGGTGTCAGACATTATCCTCCTCTTCTATATGACTTTCCTTAATATTCCATGCTGTTTAAGGATCTCCTGAAGTATATATAGGTAATAATGTAACCTTGAAGACAGTTTGACTTTCCTCTTTAAACTCCACAAACACAGCATGAATATTATGTAATTTATATAAGACACCTTTGTCTGAGAGAAAGACATAATCATTTTACAAAAAAGAAGGAAAGCTAGGAAAGAAAAAGAAAATGCCAGATTATTTCCTTTATATTGAGGAAATGTGACAGAAAGGAATTAGGTTAAACATAAGTGAAAAATGTTATAACTTTAGTATTTAACTAGAATTGAAATGGACTAACTAAGGAGATTATTTAACTTACTTCCTAAGATAACTCATCTCTGTGGCAGGGCTTATGCTTACCCACCTGGATACAGGAAGATGGCTAAGAAGAGCTCTGTATATACCTCTAGGCTGCCCTAAGATTCTATAATACTCTTCTTACACACTTGACAGTTGATGTCAGTAGTTGTTCAACCATTCCCCAATTGAGGGATAACCTTTCATTTCCCACTTTTTTGCCATTCAGGAATTTTTAGGGAAGCTGTGAATATTTTTATACAAGTAATTTTCCTTATTATCTCTTTGGTGTACAAACCTAGTAGTGGTATCTCTGGATCAGAGGGTATTTCTTCTAAAACCCTTTGCACATAATTCCAAATTGCTTTCTAGAATGGCTAGATTAACTCAAGAGTTGTTTGTTCTTCCTTTTTTCTTTATCCTTTCCATCTCACTTCCTTTTATTCCTTCATTAATTCTAGTCAGAAGTCCCTTTCAGTTGCCTGACTTACTTGCTTCCACCTCCACAAATACAACCATAGCACATTTATTTAGCCCCTTTTTAGGCTGTCATGGAAAGTATAAATGTTCAATATGTCAGTCACAATGACAGGAATTAGAAAGTACTATGTCCAGACAAAATCCAAAATTTGAAATTTTCCCCAAAACTCAATGTTGGACAGATAATAATCAAACTCTACAATAGCTTGCTCTACCAACCATTGGCATTACCATGAACAATTTTTCTTCCCATATAACTGATTTCCACAAAAGACTTTGTCCATATAATTGCAGCCTTGGAGTAGAGCTGCCAAATGGAAAAAGCACTGAATTTGGAATTTTATTAGGTTGTTGTTTTGATGGGAAGGGATTCTAGTTCTAGCTTTGATCTTTGATCTGTTATCTTGAACAAATACTCTTCTCTAGACCTCTGTCTTCTCATCTTTAAAATGACAGAACTAGACTGAAATGTTCTCTAACGTTCTTTCCAACTCGGAAAAATAAGGGTTTTTTAATGAAGTGTACAAATTTTATTTTCATACTTTTTCTAGGTTTTAAATCCACTGGTATTTCTCCTGATACATTCAGTGACTGCTATAAAATTGTGTTGGCTCATGTTTATGAATCTTAATGAGACTAGCCTAGATAGCATATCTGTCTGGTGTGAAGCTCATAAATCTTTTCTTATCAGCCAGTAAGGGACAGGATTTAGACTTATTATAGGAAAAAGTTGTTTAAAAAGACTGCATTATTGTTAATAACATGCACTAATATAGTGGGATTCTTATATAATATATTCATGTAGTATTCCCTGCAAGGCTTAAAGTTCAGAGGGAAAAGGGAAGAATAGTTGTATTCATAGTCCTATGGGCTTTGATGTGATTTTTCTTAATAAGTAGATGAGAGAGATTTTTAAACTAAAGATATAAAGTCAGGCAAAATTGTGACAAAAACTAAAAATAGTTCCAATAATTTTCACTATCTCCTCCCTTTAATTTGTACCTAAAATGGTCTGTGCTATCTAGAGGTTAACAAATATGATTGAGAACTATGAAAATCAATATAAATTGTTAAATTTTTTGGTGAAGTATAATAGCACAGTCATCATGCTTTGTTATTACCCTCAGGATTAGGAGAAACCTTAGAAGTCAGCTCTCTTCCAGCATCCCCAGAAAGTAATCTCATAGCAGTACTTCCAGGGACGAAGAAGTAATTTTCTCCCAAGGTCATTTTGTTCTGTTATTGAATGGTTCTAATTGTTAGGGAATTTCTAACATGTCAATCTGAAAAATCTGCCTCCTTTAAATATCCAACTATTGTTTTTAGTTTGCTGCCTCTCCATCCCCTGGAACCTCATGGAATAAATTGGTTCCCTCTTAAAAATGACATTCAAATTGATCTTGCCTCCTCCTCATGCCCCCATCCTGATTATATCTCTTCTAGGCTAGCCATTCTTATATTCTTCAACTACCTGTGAAGACATGGAATCCTAATGTGTAAACCATATGTACACCTACACACACTAATTAGATCTAGGTTAAGAGTGATCTAGAGTTAAAACAGAGCTTTTATTCTACCTGCTAGTGACTTCTGGCCAACAGTTAGTTTGTATTTCATCTCTTGATGACATTGACAAGCACAAATATATCCAGAGAGGGCAGCCAGAATGGTGAAGAAGGTTAAAAAACCATGACTGAAGGAGGGTCAGTTGAATGTTGTAAAAAATTTAGTTTTGAAAAGATTTAGGTGCAATATTATTTGTCAGATTTGTGGTGAAAACTATAAATTCATTCTCATTGCCTACCAATGAAACATCTGGTAGCTAAAAAAAATTGATGATTCATATTTTTAGTTTGTGGTGAATTTTCATTTGTCTTTTGCTAGTCTTCTTTTTCAGCCCAGACTTTGAGTTAATAAAGCCATGGTTTATATGGATTTATAACATATAGCCCTCACTCACTCTCCATATATATGGAGATACATACTACAGGGGAAAAAATATATATGTATATAAAATATATAGATTCCTATGGATTTATAGTATATAGCAATTCATTTGGGTAGAAAATTTTCATAAGGAACTTTTTGTATTGGGATCTTACTAAAAAAAGAATTTGTTTAATCATATTATACTTTACAGTGTAATTTTCCTTTTTATTTCCTCTTGGGTAACTAGGTGGAAAATGGTTGATCTTCAGAAACTACCTAAATATCACCAATGTAACCTTTGATGACCGTGGTCTCTATACTTGCCTAGTCACTTCTCCAGTCCATGATTCTTATTCTGTCACCCTAAGAGTTATTTTCACTTCTGGAGACATGAGCATCTACTACATGATTGTCTGCCTGATTGCCTTCACAATAACTCTCATATTGAATATTACACGTCTGTGCATGATGAGTAGCCACCTTCGAAAGACTGAGAAAGCCATCAATGAATTCTTTAGGACAGAAGGTGCAGAGAAGCTTCAGAAGGCCTTTGAGATTGCCAAACGCATCCCCATCATTACTTCAGCCAAGACCCTAGAACTAGCCAAAGTTACACAGTTTAAGACCATGGAGTTTGCCCGCTATATTGAGGAACTGGCAAGAAGCGTTCCTCTCCCACCTCTCATTCTTAATTGTAGGGCATTTGTAGAGGAGATGTTTGAAGCAGTGAGGGTGGATGATCCTGATGACATGGGAGAAAGAATCAAAGAAAGACCAGCTTTAAGTGCCCAAGATGGTATCTATGTCATCACTTCAGATATTGGACGTAGTAATTCCCCAGAAGGAGATTCAGAGGATGGCTCCCTGAATGAGCAGGGCCAGGAGATAGCAGTTCAAGTTTCTGTTCATCTTCAATCAGAAACTCAAAGCATTGGTACAGATTCTCAAAACAGCTGTCATTCCAACCCATCTGAAGAGGTAGGATCTCCTGAACTCAACTCTAACTGCAAAGATGGAGCATCTGAAAGTTAACATTTGATCTTTTCAGAACTTAAAGGAGAACGTATCTAGGAAAACACAACCTGTCTCTTACAACAGTGACACACAGAAATTATTGAACTTTTTTGCAGAATGAAAATTGCCAAATCTCCCAGGGAAAATGCAATTTTTTTCCTATTTGATATTTCTCCTCTGTGAGTGCAAGTTCCCTAAATTTTATTTATAGACTCTGAGAATTTTAGAGCTAGAATAACTCTTAGAAATCAGTGTGGCAGGGGCAGCTAGGTTGTTCAGTGGTTAGAGAGCCAGGCATGGCTCAGTCAATCCTGGGTTCAAATTTGGCTTCAAAAGTCACTTGCCACCAATTGCCTAATTCATCCTCCTCTTCTGTCTTAGCATCGATAGAAGGTAAGGATTGGGGGAGGGGGGGGAATCAGTGTGGCATAGTGAAAAATCAAACCAGAAGTCAGAAGACTAGCAATTGTAGTCCTTCTCCTTTTCTTTATTAGTTCTGCAGCCATGAACAATAATTTTACCTCTTAAATGGAGATCAAACTAAATTATCTCCAAGACACTCTGAAGCTCTAAAATTCTTTTAGCCATCATCTCTAAGCCAGCAAAGTTTTTAGCATATCCCAATAAGAAATCCTTCTGTAGACTCCTTAACTACCAGTTTAGGGATTTGGGAGAGGATTTTTTTCCCCAAATATTTTACCACATGGGTAGTATAATTACATATCCATGGTTTTACTGTATGATGAACTATGTATTGTATATGGGAGACTAATTTTACATATGAATAAATTACTTTTAATAAATTGCTCCCGTTTGAAAGGTGTATGATAACTTTTAGGTCACCAAATTACCATAATGCATTGAAGGTAGTATTTGATAAAATGGTTCACAAAAGTAATTCACCTAAGAAAAATTTTTTGATGTTTTATTTGAAATAAGAACAGTATCCAACTTTCTCTGGTATAAATTATGAAACAAAGATTTTAAATTCATTTTTCATAGACTAACTTTGGATAAAAAGATTGTGTGGGAGAAATCCCATTTTAATCATGAATGTGAAAACAATTTCTAAGTCTTTGAAAGTTGATAGAGTATCTACCCATAGTCATTTAAGTATGGCAGTGAATGTTGTCTTTCCACATCCCCCAACCTTATTTGTATTTGAATTTGAAGACAGGGCTGCATTAGGGCCCAGTTAGAAGAAATTCAAGAGGTTTGCTAAGGAGTCATACTTTAATGGAAAAGATTATGAAGTCTGTATTGTTTAATTTGATACCTTATAGGGTCAATTTCATCGATGTGTATATATCTTCCACCAACTTACAATTGCTATGGCCAAAGAAATTCATTACCTGGAAAGCCAGCCTTTTGGTGATAAGCCTCTTCTGAATTTCATGGACTTGTTGAATGACAGACACATACATAATCCATCATTTGTCCCTTTCAGCTCAGTAGACTCTACTATGGAGCTAACCAGGGATGGTTTTAAAGGACGTAGACTCACCTCTATGGCATGATGAGCCATAGCATTGGGATGTTAGTGGAAGTCAGTTACATTCCTGTATAAAATGTAAATGCCAATTGGTCTTAGAGTTCTCAAAGCATGTATTTTATAACATGGGATTTGTGGTTCAGTTGTAAATATGAACCATTCAGATTGCATTTCTTATTTGAGATATGGTGTTATTATCTCTCATAAACATGCTACAGATTTTCTTTCAGTTCCTGAAAGTACTGTGCCATATAATTTTAAGAACTTGGCAACTAAAGCACTATTTAGTACCTCACATTTCTCTCATTTGGCTTCCAATTATTGAAACATAACTGGAAAAAACGGTTCCTAAGGGGAACATTTAGAGAAAATTTGATCAGGATTTAATTTCTCATATCAGAGAAAGGATGGCAGAAAATACAATGAGTAACCTGATAAAGATAATCATTCCCTTTGTCTTGGTTGATCAGAAGTAACTCATCTGCCTTAGAAAGGAACAGATCTGTGAATGCTTGGATCAGATGCCATTAAGGAAAAAAAAGAGATGATGCATCTATTTATGAGCCAGTGAAAATTGGAGTATTCTTAGCTAACAGACCTGTATTTCTACAAGTCTTTTTTCCCATAGATTTGGCCATGGAGCAAAGATTTTTTTTCTTTTTAACATTTGAAAGTTTCAGACCAACTCTATTTTCCCACTATTACTATTATGTTGGAAGAATTAGCAAAATGTTTTTTATTTAGGTGATCTAGCACACTGTTTTATGTCCCAGATGCTGGCTTTGACCTAAAGACATACAACTTGAGCAAAAAATATTTCATTTTCTAGAATGCAACTGCCTTAATACAGAAAATAGCTTCAAATGAAATATATTGGTAGTAGAATAATGATTAGTGTCCTACAAAATGACACCCCAATTTGATGAATTTGTTTTCTGCATAGTTTCCCATTAAACTGTAATAACTAAAATAGTGCGAGCCATAAACTGTGGCAGTTAAAAGCGTGGAAGAACTAAATTGTAAGAGTTAAAATAAACTGTTACATTTAAAATAGTGGAAGATATAAATTATAGTAGATATAAGAGTGGGTGAACAAATTTAAGACCGCAGAAAATATGTTTCACTACAGTGTCTTGGTTTTAAATCAAATATAAGGTGGTCGCCAGGGAAATATTCCCAATCATGAATATACCCAAGTCAACTGGGTTTTATAGAGAATTTAATAATACAATGAGAAATTAAAGAAAAGAGAGAGAGAGAAAAAGGAAATAAGTATGAAGGGCCTTAAGCCAACATGGCCTAGACCTGAGTCTTGAGAGAGAGAGATAATTTAGTCAGTCTTTTATCACTCACCACAAGGTCTGTCTAAGCAAGGATTCTAGTGACAGAGTCTCATCAGAGAGAGTTCCAGCCAGAGTCCTCCTCAAAGAGCCTTCCAGCCAGAGACTGTTTCAAAGGGCCTCTCTCAAGAGCCTCCAGAGGGACAGAGTCCCCTCAGAGGAGCTCCAGCGAGACCTCCTTAGAGATTGTCCTTCAAGAGCTTCCCTTCTCCAGAGCCTCTCTCAAGATATCTTTCAAAAGGATTCTCTTCTCAAGCGATCCTCATAAGAGATTCCTTCTCAAGAGAATCTCTTTCTTATATAGGGGGTTTTTCTCCTATGTCACCTCCCCTAAGTCCTTACATCTACCAATCACAGTAGACGTTTTCCAAAGGACAACCCATTCTAAAAACACTGCTGGGTCGACTAATCCCTTTAGTAAGTTTGTAACAGAAAAAACTTCTGAATAAGTTTTCACCTCTTTGCTCCTGGCAAGTTTACAAGTTGCCTCACCCTTAATAGGTACTTAGCACCCCATTGTATTAATTCTAAAAATAGGCATGGCTTAAAGAACTTTTTGCCTCATTTAAAGTACTTTCATTGTTTAGCAAGGAGTTCTCTCCCCTAAAGTAGTCTTAAGTATGGGTGGAGTAGAGGTCCTCCCATTTCTGATCCAAGTAGAGTTCTCACTGTCAAAATGGGGAATGTTCCCAGTAGGGAATTGTTCCAATGGAGAATTCCCCAATGTGGAAATTTTCAACATTCACAAGTCTGAGAAATTTCAAGATTCACAAAAACATACAACTTGATGAAAGGTAGCCAACTAACAAGGATGTGAAATGAGAATATTTTGAAAGAATATGAGTAACTTGGTTTTGAAGCAAATGTGGCTTAATTGTGAACAACATAGAGATAGCAGTTCTGTTGGGAGTAACAGTAGGTCAACAATTAAACTGAGTTGTTATCTCAGGCATCCCTCCTTCTCACCAGCATCATTGATTCCACAAAAATAAATAGGGCAGAATTATATTATGAGGAAGTTGTATTCAAAGTTCCAGCTCAAATTCAAGTCATCATCAGCCACTTTGCATCTCAGGCAAACAGATAAATGATGTTTTATTTCAGAATTTTACAGTGTTATATTGAGTTTTTTGATTATCACATTAGTCATTTCAAATGTTTGATCTGGGTAATGTTATACAAAGTAACCCTATACTGCTTAGCACATGTTCTAAGGAAGAAGAAACTATGTTTATTATCATACTCTGTATTTATTATTCATATATTGTAGAGTTTTAACTTTTTGTAAAATTCCTTCTGAGATAAAACTACAGTTTTTGGACAATCACTGTAGTATATTTCTCTTTTTAGCCTGACTTGACTTTTTAAGTAATATAAAATGCTGTGTATAATATTTCTAAAATAGTTTCATCATGGGCATTTGTAATTTTTAAATTGTATTCTGATTTATGAATAAGCAGAAATGTCTATCAATGGTAAGCTTACAGAATAAATTTTACAAAAAATGAAGCATTTTCTCTTCTCATTAAAATATATTAAGAGATTTCATTACCCTTCAAGAAGATACTGGTCCAGGTGTAGGCTGTCCAACTTGTGGCATCAGGCTTTTTGGTGTGTCGTTACAACAAAATTGTTGCTATTAAAACATTTTGTCATGTTTTAGTGACCTGGCCTCAGGCCTGGGTGCCCAGTTTCTTACCAGCTGTCTAGATAAATATTTTTAAATGATTGGCTATTATTAAGTTAGGAGGTATAGTTTCAACAAATATAATTAGAATATGAAGTTGAGCCTCAAATAAAATGATGAATTTCAAACTATTTTCAATTTATTTCCTTTGTCTCCTGATCTCTATGCATTTAAAAATTTTTATTTGAGATTTTTGTGTATATGTTGTAATTACATTCAGTATATGTTAATGTTCATAAATTGCTGACTGTTTTTCATGACTTCACATCAGCTATATTATATTTCTTCAAACTGTTCATGTTAGTATTTTTGTTTTTTGCATGAAAGTATTCCATATTACTTTGATTCCCACTCCCTAAACTTTAGACATATTTTTTCTAGTGTTTTTACTTTTACATATGACCTAACTGGGCATATTTTTATTCAGATAAGCCCTTTTTATGTTTTAAATATATCTTTGGAATATACATGTAGTCCCAGCAGGATTTCTGATTTAAGGTATGTTCACTTTCATGATTGATTGTTTTCTCAAAAGCTTGCATGGAACTACAGTCACACTGACAACAAAACATGGGGACAAAACTGTGTCTCCATGACCCTAAAACATTGTACTTTATAGATTTTTGCCAACTTGATTGTCAGCTGATAATTCAAAGTTGTTCTAGTTATAATTTCTATTATTAGGAGAAGTACCATGTCATAGCATATCTTAGAGTCGAGAAAGCATGTTTTAAGTCCAACATCTGATGTGTTGTCTGTATTACCCTGGACTTAATTTTTAGCAGTGCTTGAGGCAATTCTCAAAGACTATTTTAAAATTATTTGGCCATTTCTCTATTAGGATTAGAGACAGGGAAAAGGAAATAGAGCAATGAACTGGGAATCAAGAGTTAAATTCAGACGCTAGCTCTCCACTTCTTAGTAATCCTGGTGGCTCTTTGTGTGTATTTTTATGTTACTGTTCAGTAAATGTTACTGCTGCCACCACCTCCAAATAAACTAGTATTCAAGTACCAATATAGTACCCATCAATGGTGGGGAGAACCTTGTAACAAATGTTAGTCAAGAAAAACAAATTCCTACATTGGCCATATCCAAAATAGTACTAGTGCCTTACAACTGTGCCAAAGGTAGGGCTGACTTTGTTTAGCCCTATTTTGCAAAGCCAAGGAAACAGTTCAGGCTAAATTACTTCAAAGGTCACATAGCAAGGAAATAGCAAAGCAGAATTTTAAACTAACTCCAAATCTGGTTCTCTTTTTTTATATTCTTTCATATATGATAGAGACAATGTAGTCTAGTAAAAAAAAAAAAAGCATTGTACTATGACTTAGGAGACCTACCCTAGCTGATAGTTTTCTGAATGGACTTTGGTAGGTCACAACCTGCTTGGGCCTCAGTTCCTAATCTGTAAAATGAAGGATTTGTTCCAACTCACCTCAAAACTCAAAGAAGCTCATTCCCAGGAGGGGAGAGAAAGAACATGATTCATGTAACCATGGAAAAATATTCTAAATTAATTAAATTTTTTAAAAAGCTCATTCCTTCTTATACTACAAATTTGGAAACTTCAGCTCTTCAAGGCAGGGATAGAACAAATTAGGAGCATTCTCACAATACTTTCAAGTTCAGTTACTCTATAGGTGATCACTAGACTTTATGTTTGAACACTGAAAAATGACAGCACATGGAGCAATGTATATCTACCTACTTTGGAGCAACAGAAGGCTTAATTTTGTGTCAATGTTAGAGATGCTTGAGGCAGCATGAGGCACAGTGGATAGAGCTCTGGGCTTGGAGTTAGAAAGATCAGAATTCAAATCCAAGCTGTGTGACCCTGGGCAAGCCACTTAACCTCTATTTGCCTCAGTTTCCCCAGCTATATAATGGAGGTAATAACAGCACATACCTCATAGGGTTATTGTGAGATCAAATGAGATACTTGTAAAATGCAAAGTCCTTAGCACAATGCTTGGCACAAAGTGCTTTCTTTGCGTCTTACCTTCCCTCCCCTCCCTTGCCTTCTCTCCTCTCTTTCCCTTCCCTTCCATGATTGAATGACCAATATCAAGACCACACCTTTTCTGATCAGTGTTCCTGCTTGGTTAGACCATATCTGAGTACAGTAACACTGCCTCAACCTAAACCTCTCCAGTTAAATTAATGCAGTTGAAGATCACAGTGAGAAACAGCAGAATGGACATTGAGCTGGTCTCAGGAAGATTCAAGTCCTTTTCACACACAAGTGACTAAAACCAAGCCCCTTAAGCCCTCAGTGCCCCCAGGCAACTAAAAATATAAATTAAAAACAAGTTGTTTATCTGCATCATTAGAGGAAGTTTCTACCCAGAGTTTCTTACACCAATAAAAACAAGTATGGACAAAATGAACTTCTTTTGATTACCACAGCATAGTATTCCATTGAATTTGTAATCATCTTACATGAATTGGTACCTCGGCTACAGTTGCTGAAGCATAGTTCAATAATGGATTGACAGTTGACCCAAACTATGTTTCCTGAAGATGTGGTTATCATAAAGAAGAGGCATCAGTAAATGTTTGACATAATTCCTCATGTGAATTGTATTGTGTGGTATTAGCTATCCCCCTGCAGTGGGGGGTAGAGGGTGGGGAGAATAATAAGATCCTTCAGGAATATATCAATGTCTTATCAAATTTACTAATTCAAATTTAGATTGAGGATTAAACTTTCATTCTCATGTTGAGGCTAGAGACACCAGCAATGTGACCTTAGTTAGTGCACATTAAAATATAAAAGTAGGCATTTGTCTCCTTGATATATCTTTAATTTAAAGAGCTGAGTTTGAATCCACTCTTTGCCCCTTAACAAACTGTGTCCTTGAGCAAATCGCCTCACTTCCTCAAGCTTCAGTTTATAAGTGTTCTCCAAACTTTTTTTGATCATGTATCCATCAGTAAAATTTTTTAGCCTAAATCTCCAATAATGTATATTATTTATAAATTTCATGTACTACTGTATTAATAATTCTATAAATATAAAATATAATAATTTAACATTAAGGATGGGTGAAATATTTAATAATTCAAAAATGCCTTCTAAAAAATGACATTTTAGTGAATAAAGCAATTGAACATACTTTATTATTTCTGAAAAAAACCTTGTACACCAATTCAAAGATTTCATTCTAAGTTCAATTTTATTTTGATAACTGATTGGCATAGCTGGCACAAAGATATGTAGATCCAAGTAAAAGAAGTGCATTATTGGCTGTGTTTACTACATCATATTGGGCATTTTTCAGCCCCTAACACCAGTTATTTAAAAGTTTTTGTTTAAATTTGGATAGTAAATTTCCATGTTCCCTGTTGTCAATTTTTGCAAATGAATCAGAAGATGTTTGATTTCTATATTTTTAACACATGTGAGTTCAAAACCCACAGAAACTCTTTGGAAAAAACTTCAAGTTAAAAAATTTCCAAATTTTTTAAATGTTCAGATAGTAGAATTTTTATAAGTAACACATCATTTTCAACAACCCAGGAAGTAAGCATGCAGAAGATGGTCACTGCTGTCAAACACTACAGGAAGGTAAAGGATAAAGAAAGATTGAAGAAAGGCTGTCAGATGTAGCAATTAAGAGATTATTTGTAACTCTGAGGAACAATTATAACAAGGAAATTGGGAACTTAGGAAACATCAAAAGGATAATGGTGCTGTCAGAACAAATAAGGAAGTTCAAAAAAGGGGGTGGTTTGGAGGGAAAGAACAAAATGAGATCTGCCATGCACAATGCAAGCCATCCATGTCTACTACTTGTGTGACTTTGCCCCATCAAAAATAAAACAGAAGAGGGGAGAGAGAATAGGCAGGGCAGAGATCCACTCTTACCAGCTATTTTCATGGAATTCAGAGCCCATCTAGGAGAAGGAAGTCTACTGAAGCCACAAGATGATTGGGTAGGAGGTAGTATACAGGAACAAGGGAAGGAATTTTCCCGTAAAACTTGCTCAGCTACTACAGGTGCTCAGGACTCTCCCCAGATCGACACAGTCTAAAAAAGGAGAGGCTTGGAACTGACTTGCCTAGCCAGTGAGAAGACAACTGTTGGGTAAAAAAATGGTTTGAAGAAATACAAAAATTATCACCATGATAGTGAAGGAGTGATATGGCTGTTTCGATGATTAGTCCTGAAGTTGTCTACTGTGGTGAGGGTGGAATATGACCCGATAGCCCTCACTTTGGAAACCACTGAACTATAAAGTGAAAATAACTTCTCTGCCTCTCACAAATGAGAAGGTGGATATAAAAGTTTGGGACCATAAAACATTGTATGAATGTGGACTATTTGTATTATATATTTACAGAATTATCAAGTTGGGAAAAACTTCTTTTAAGTGCTTATAAAAAGTCCTCTACTATTTGATCATGGTATGGAGATAGACCTGGGTTCTCAAGGACTATACCAGTCAAGTGCAAACTCTAGCAGGTTCTACACAACTTTGGGTTTGGTTTTGGAAATAGACCATGATTGCTTTCTGAAAACTAGTTGAGCTAAGTATGAGGAGACTTAATACCAGTAGACCAACCATTAGGTACTGAATTCTCTAGTTGTAACAGCCCTAAAGTGTCTTTTGGCTTTGACAAGTCCTGCCTCTAGAGTGACTGTGGCAGAAAAGGTGCTTTAAAAAGTGTTTTTTAAAAATTATCTTGGATTTAAACCATTTATGACAATTGGGACTAAAAATGGAAGTTCTTTGTTCCAGTGAGTAGACATCTTCTTCAACTCAATCTTATTAATATAGACATTCTTGCCATAAATTATAACCATATGAAAAAGCTGTAGCTCAATGGAATGATGACTTATTGTCCTAGGAGGCTCAAATAAAGGAATTAGCAGTTATGTGCCTCAAGGAAATGAGAAATGCCATTTCACAAGACACTAGGTCATATAATACAGCTAATCAGATGAACATTTATTCCAAAAACATGGAAATCATAGTTTTTATATTTAGAAATGGAAGAGACATTATATATTATGTGGTCGATTTATAACTGGCATTTGTATAGTAATTTTAGGCTTTCAGTGTTGTAAAGATTAAAATTAATAACCAATATTCCAAGTATTATTTTAATACTATTTATTAAAATCAACTTAGAGCAAAGAGGAATTTTAAAAACTCTATCAAGCACCCCAAATGCTCCCTCCTCCCCACTAGTCTGAGCCCAGAGAGCCCACACATGGGCAGAAACTGAAACTCAAAACTCCACCCACATAAGGAGATGCACAAACAGGAAAAGAAAAAGAGGATTGTGGGAAATGTAGTCTCTAGGGTTCAAGATTCTAAATCTCTCTCTCTCTCTCTCTCTCTCTCTCTCTCTCTCTCTCTATATATATATATATATATATATATATATATATATATATATATATATATACCCCTGTGATCCTTTGGGAGACCAGTCTCCCCAGTGGAGCATGAAAACATAACTAACTTATAACTTGAACTAGAGGTATATACAAATATTACAGTTTTTGAAGGGAAATTACAATAATTTGGGGATAAGAGTAAAATAAAAGGGAAAACCAATAATAGGTGCACTGACAAAAAGCCAATTGGGGGCAGTCCCCTTTGGCATAAGAATGTACTCTACATCCATTGCTTCACTTCAGATTCACACAAACCCTGTGAACTAAATTATTCTCACTTTCCAAATGAAGGAAAAGGCTCAGAATGTTAAGTGACTTATCTAGGGTCATACAGCTAGTAAGTGTCAGATTTAAATCCAAGTTTACTTGATTCCAACTTCAATTCTCAATATACTTCACTTGACAACCCCAACCATACTGTTGAATAATTATAACTTAAACACCATCACCCTTTACAAAGGATAAGGAGGAAAAGGAAACTCTATAAAGAACTCAACAAGATCCTCCAAAATAAATCAACTTGTACTTAAATGTTTGTTAATATTAATGCAAGAATCAACATAAGGGAATAAGTATTTCTACATCATCTACTATGTGTCTAGGTGGCTCAGTGGATAGAATGTTGGGCCTGGATCTGAGCTTAAACATTCACCAGCTTGTGTTACCTTAGGCAAGTCACTTAACCTCTGTTTGCTTTAATCCATTGGAGGAGGAAATGGCAAAACACTCCAATGTCTTTGTCGAGAAACACCCATAAAGGGTCATGAAGTCAGACACAGCTAAACAACTCAACAACTTGTCATACATTGTGCTAAGTACTTTACAGATACCTCATTTGAAACAACAACCCTATGAGATGGGTACTATTTTACAGGTGAGAAAATAGAAGCAAATAGAGGTTATGTGACTTGCCCAGGGTCACATAGCTAGTATGTGTCTGAGGACTGGATTTGAATCAACTCAGGTCTTCCTGACTCCAGGCCCAGTGTTCTATCCACTGTACCACCTCTATGCTTTTATGGTGAAAAAAAATATAGAAGTAGGAATCAGAATTAATAAAAAGTAGCCAAAGTCTTGCAGACCAGTGGTGTCAAAAATAGAAATGAGATTGGTAAACCATACATAAAGGATTCTTGCAGTCTGCATATTGACTTAATATTTTTATTTTGTTAAATATTTTCCAATAACATCTTAATCTGTTCTGACTGTACTGGGGAGTGTCAATGGCAGCATCTAGCTCTTGGATATTCAAGAATAAAGAATAGGGTAAAACTGAACTGATTAAGTATCAATTTAAGATTGTAAAGGTCAGAAAATTAAACCAGAGCAGAGGTAACATGTTGCCTGGGAGTGTATTGAGGAATAAAGAGCCTAGAAATCAGGGTAAGAATTGTTTAAGGATTTAGAAAGAAATTAAGGAATTAGAAGGCCAGGGAATTGGAGAGAACAATAACATGTATCTCAAGATCTCCTAGTAGAGGGGCAAGGGTTGGGGTAGAGAGGAAGACTGAGAGAGGATTCCTTGAGAAAGGAAAGAGAATAATCTGGGAACCAGTACTTAACTGCTACCAGGATCTGGATAAAATCACATATGAACATCAATTCAAATATCAGAACTTCAAAGGAGAGGCAACTTCCAAGTGATGGTGGAAGATGGAGGATCTGGAAGTGGCAGTGGGGAACAAGGAATATTCTGATACCCAGCTCCAGGATGGGAGTGGGGTGAGGATAGGGAAGATGAGTGGCTAAAGGTACAACCAGTACTGAAAAGTAAAGCCAGGAAGGATCCAGGTCTTTATGAGTGCCAGAAGATGGAAGGGCCCTTAGAGGAAGAAGTCTTAAGATGAAGGGTACAAAGGATGAATGAGGAAGGACTAGATTGTGATATGAATGTCAGAGAGCAAAGATAAAAATCAATAATAAAATGAATAAAATTAAGAGCACATATCAAACAATCTAAACAACTCCATCCTACTTCAATGAAATATTAACTGAAAAATGGGGAGTGAATCAATAACATTGACACCAACTGTCATTTCCAAAAGAAGTTTAACCATTTGAAATCAATCACCACAATGAGACCAAGAGCCTAGATATCACCTTAGTAAACATTTGTTCTCCTCACCAAAATATGTATAAGGATACCTAGATAGAAAGGAAGAAGGATTTTTAAGCACCTTCCATTATTTACCTACTCACTTTAGAAATATCTCATTTTTGATCTTCACAGCAATAGGAATTAAGTATTATTATCCTCATTTTACACATGATAAAACAGACAAATAGAAGTGAAGTGACTTAGTCATGGTCACACAGCTAGTGCCAGAGACAAATTTGAACTCATTTTCCTCATTCCAACCGAGAGCTCTATCCACTGACCACACAGAAGCGTACTGAATTATTTACATGGTTATAGTTTTTAGTCATTGTATATATTCACCCCATAACACCTCAAACAAAACTAGTCATGTTTCTTTGGCATATTTATCTTCCTCGTGTGGCAATACGAGTCTCTTAAACACATATACTATACCATTTGTCCAGGCATTCCTCAAACGCCAAACCCCATCTTTTTAATACCAAGATGTTCTTAAGTGTGTGGAGAGCCATGGAATATCATAGTCTGAAGAATTAGTTGAGGATGAGTAAACTGAAGCATATTGCCAATAAAGAATTGGGTGGGAGGACCAGCCTAAAAGACATTATCAGGGAACCATATGGAGGTAGGCCAACCTTGTAAAAAAGAGGAAGAGATACTAATGAATGACTCGTTGCTTTGTTGGTAACCCAAACAATGAAAGGAAATCAGAAGGTCTGCAGCATGATGAGATAGGATTTAAAGGAACTGAGAACAGTCTATGGAACAAGAGAGTGTGAAAGATTAGAGGTTTTGTTAGAGGGCATATGTATTAAGATTACAGATCCATCAAAATATAGAAGTATAAAAGTGAAAAAGAATTTTTATGGAATTAAAAACATATTCCCATCATGCTCTTGAGTTTTAATGTTTTCACTTGGACTCAATTGATTAGAAATATATATATGTAAATATACATATGTCTATCCATCTGCTTGGAGGATCCAAACTGTTACATGTGGCTTAGTCATCTCAACAGTTGGCAGCCCTTTGTTTTGTGTTCAATTTTGGCTTTGCATCAACAAATAGCAGGACTTGAAGTGCCCTAAACAATGGTGAATCAGATTAAGAAGTCCTTTTTGATTGAAAGATCCTTCCTCTAGGATATAATCAGTTCCTAATAGAAATGATGTTAGAGAACTTTTATACTCTCAGAAGCAAAAGAGATCTTAGTACAATAGAATGTCAGAGCCTGAAGGAACCTTAAAACAGAGCATGACAGAACCAGAGGGGACATTCAGATATAGAATGTCAGAGCTAGAAGGAACTTTAGCTTTTTAATTCTACAGTTCCTTCATTTTCCAGATGAAGGCACTGATATGCAAGGAGATATACTTTCTTCTAAAAAAGAAATAAAAGGGCTACCTATGAAGTAGGCAGTTCCAGCAATTACATTTTATTCCTAATTTAGATATCGCTTAGTGGTCAGTCAAACTATTCTAGGTTCCTTAAATTATCCCATTTTGAGATCATAAACTGGGTTCTTTGTGCTATCCCCAGCACATCATCATCTTTCCCCCATGTATATCCAAGGTCAGAAACACTGTGATAATAATAATAGCTGACATTTATATAATGATTTAAGGAAAAGCACTCCATGCACATCATCTCATTTGAGTACCCCCAAGAAGCTTATGGTGTAAGCACCATAGATAGGAATGTGGCTAGAGCCACCTATCTCTTTAGAGCCAATTGTTAAATTTTTAATCTGAGCATTTATGTCTTGGAAATCAGCAAAATCAAGGCTTGGTTTTGTTTTTTGGGGGAGGGGGGAGATTTTGTTCTGATGATTGTCTAAACTTAAAGTATTGAAGAAAATGTTAATAATGTGGATTTTTCTTAAAAGTCTGTCATAGGCAGAGGCAAGATGGCAGTGTAGACACAGCAAAAGTTCAAACCTCTCTGAAAACCCTTCCACGCCAATCGAAAACAAAGTGCTTCAAGGGGACAGAAAACCAAATCTAACAACAGGACAGAGCTAGGGGACCCTCCTGCTGGATTCAACTTAAAAGGTACTCCAAAAAAAGCCTAAAATCTTAGGTTCAAGGGAAAGGAAGAAGGAAGGTCCCAGGACCCCTCCCCCAACTACTGTGCTGAATCTCCAGCAGTCACTGGAATCTCTGGGCGGGCAAGGGCTCTAGTCCTGAAGGAGTGCCTTGCTGGCACAACTGTGCCAGACTCAGGGTGTTGAACACAGGTGGCAGGGAAGCAACTAGAGGAGAAGCACAGAGAGGGCAGCCTAGTCACAGGCAAAACACTCCCTCTTGCCCTCCCCAGCCCCCTACTTGAATTCTGTCAATTCCCCAAAACTTCTTCTCAAAGTTTTGGCCTCAGGGCACACCCAGCTCCACAGATCTACTCCATCCTGGATTAATCTTTTCATTAGGGCAGATAAGAAGCCTTCAGAGGCCAGGGAAGCTCAATCTCCAACACCCCTCCCCCACTGACTGCATTGAAAGGCTGTAATCTTGACAGAATACCTTGATAATAGGGCAGAAAGCACAACTCCCTTCAGCCTCCATACCTTCACCTACATCTTCAGCTTCTGCTGCCAGCTGGGGAAGATCTGTCCTCAGGACTCATTAATACCATCAGCCTAACCTAGTCAATCAGCAGAGCATAGAAGAAGTGCCCTTAGGACAGAATAGCCCAAAACCATAGATCCAGCAAATATTCAGAGGAGCAAGACTACAGCCAATGGCAGGGGGAAAAGAAGGAAAAAATATGAGTAAACAACAGAAAAAGAAAAAAAGAAATTACAACCAACAGCTTCTATCCAAGTAATGAACAAAGAACAAATATAACAGAGAAGGACCAAGGAACATCAAGCAAAAACACAAAAACTCCAGTGAATTAGACATAGGCTTTGGAAGAACTAAAAACACAATTCAAAAAACAATTAAGAGAGACTGAAGACAATTGGGAAAAAAACTTAAAAAGTAAAATAAGTCATCTAGAAACAGAGGCACATGAACTAAAACAAGAAAATAGTGTCTTCAAAGTCAGAATTGACCAGCTTGAAAATGAGGCAAAGAAGGTGAAAGATGACCTACAAAGAAAATCAGACCATAAGGAGGATGACCAAAAAGTCAAGGATGAAATTCAGTCTTTAAAAATTAGAATCCAACAACTAGAAGCAAATGACTTCACAAGGCAGCAAGAGTCTATAAAACAAAATCAAAAGAATGAAAAAAATTGAGGAAAATAGGAAACACCTCATTGACAAAACCACAGATGTGGAAAATAGATCCAGGAGAGACAATTTAAGAATTATTGGATCATGACAAAAGAAAAAGCCTAGACATCATTCTACAGGAAATTATCCAAGAAAACTGCCCTAACATTCTCAAACAAGAGGGAAAAGTGGAGACTGAAAGAATCCACAGATCACCTCCTGCATTTAATTCTCAGTTGACAATGCCCAGGAATGTTATAGCAAAATTTAAAAACTACCAGACCAAGGAAAAAATATTACAAGCTGCTAAGAAGAAGTCATTCAGATATTATGGAATGGCAGTTAGGATAACACAGGACTTGGTTGCATCTACACTGAAGGATCAGAATGAGAATTGGGTCAACAACCAAGAATCAACTACTCAGCAAAATTTACTATAATCTTGCAGGGGAACGTATGGTCATTTAATAAAATAGAAGACTTCCAAGCATTCCTAAAGAAAAGACCTGACTTAAACAGAAAAGTTGATGCCCAAACACAGAACTCAAGAGAACTGCCAAAAGGCAATTAAGAAAGGGGAAAGGGGGGAAGCCCCAAACTTTTTTAAGGGGCCCAATAAGTTCAAATGATTTGTATTCCTATAAGAAAAGATGATATTGGTAACTCTTAAAAATTGTTATTATTAACAGGGCAGCTAAAAGAAGTATACTTAGAGGGAACAATGACAAACTGTATAGGATGAAATGTCTATCTATCCATCTATCTATACATATATACACACACACACACACATATATATAAAACTAGAGGTAAAAAAAGAGGATAATGCTAAGAGAAATGGGAAAAGAGACAAAATGGGGTAAATTTATATTTCATTAAAAGTTTGTCATCTGTTTTGGGAAAGCTAGTTATTAAACATTTATTAGCCAACTCCTGAGAGGCATAATTAATGACATTTTACAGGTAAAGAAACTGCGACTTGCCTATGATCCCACAGTTAATGCTAATGATGGAATTTGAACCTATACCCCTTCTAATTCTGGCACACTATCCACTTAACATCTTTCTTTCTTCATATTGAAAAGTCTGTCAGAGATTTCCTTTTGTCCAGCCTGTACCTGAAACATGAATTCTCTCGAAAGCTTCCCTGATAAGTGTATCTTCCAGTTGAAAATCTCTCATGACAGGGAGTAATGAACAATTATTTATTGAGTACATCCTAATAATAGCTCATTTCTAAGGTGCTTTACAAACATCCTAATATGATATTCATTTTAAAAAAGAAACCCTGAAATAGTGCAATTATTGTCATTCTTATTTTAGAAATGAATAAATCAAGGGGTTACTTGAGGGAAGAAGATACTTCCTAATGTTATGACTAGGATCAGAAACAGAATACAGTGACTTCTAACTCCCAGGCCATTGCTATTTTTAGCATATAATCATATCACCAAATTCTTACCTGAAACTCTAAGAAACATGCACACTGGACACACTCTGGTAAAACTGTCTCCAAAGGTGGACTAAAGCAGGTTGGGGGGAATTGACAGACATCAAATCCATTGATTGGTAAGTTAGGGGGATTTCATTCCCCAAATGCAAAGACTTCCTCCAGGGGAATATGTGGATGAGAACAATTTGTTCCAGTGGCCACAAAGGCAGCTGAAGCTTGTGGAGTGCTTAGAACATGGCCAGACACTGAAGATGCCATGGTCATCCACTACATCCCAGGTCATCATCAGTCTTCCTGAGTTTTGTCTTGCCATTAAACTTCAAAGGCTTGGGAAGAAAGAGTGAGGCTGATGAGTTTGTACAACTCTGTCTCAAAATCCAATTCATGCACATGCCAAAACATCACCCTATGATGTCATTGATCCTCTTCAAAAATGAAGGATGAATATCAGTATCATCATGGAATGCATCAGAGCAAATAAGTGTTTGCACAGCTGCTGATTATATTCAATTGCAATTTTTAAATCCTGTATGAACTCTTTTTAGAGTTAAGTCTAAGTAAGATATATGTTCTGTAGGCAACAAAAGCAATATCTCCTTTTCTCTACCCTATGGAACAACATGGTCAGATCTGAAACCAGAGATTTGAAAATCTCATGATATTTCAAATTGCCAAAAATCCCTCTGTGAACATATAACATGACAGAATGAGTGTGAAAGTGATCATCATATCTGAAAAATCATGAAATAAAGATATAAGAGGATAGTGGAAATGAACCTGACGCTGCTGAATTTAGGAACATAAGTTCAGAGATTTAGAAGTCTTCTGGTCCCACCTCATTATACAGATAAGGAAAACGAGGCCCAGAAACTTTAAGTGATATGTCCCAAGTTACAAAGTTTGTAGTAGCAGAGGTAGGATTTAAACCCACATTCTCTGACACCTCATTATCATGATATCATATAGTCTAACCTCTTCAATTTAATTTTTAAAAGTAAGTAATGTACAGAACAGCTTCTCTGTGGTGCAGGAAGCACAAAGATCAGATCACATAAATACCTGGAATACTTAGAACTCAAAAATTTCATGAGAAAGATACCAAATGTTACCCAAAGTTCCTGGGGGGACAGATCTATATGAGAGGTGGTAAAGGAAGGTGTCACAGAGGAAGTGGCATCTGAGCCAGGCATGCCAACAAGCAGAGAGTATTCTATGAATAGGGAAAACATGAGCAAAGGCAGGAAATACCAAGCATGAGGGGAAGTGGTGAGTTATCTAATTTGACTTGGAAAAAATAAGGCAGTTAAGCAGTTTGAATTTTGATCAAAAGTCTAAGTGATTTGTCTAAAGTCATGCCACTGAATTAATGTCAGAGGTAAGCCAGGCAAGACGATTTTAAATGCTACAGGATAATTATTAAAATAAACAATCCAAAAAAATTTTTTAATGAAATGCTATGGGATAAAGTCTTTCTGGAATTAAATCAAATAAGGTTTGAAATGTAAAGATTCAGATGGAGGAATGCACTAAATGTCAGGCAAAGAGTCTATTTTATTGTATAGCCATTAAGGTTTGTATTGTATTTTATTTTTAGCTGGGGGAAGGAAGAGAGAGTCTAGTCCCATGCTTTAGGAAGATTATTCTGGAAGCTCAGCAGAAGATGGATTGGAGAGGGGAGTAAATGGAAGCATGGAGAACAATCAGGAGGCTATCATTATAAGTTAAAGAAGGGAGGTCTCAAATAGACTGCAACCATATAAAAGAAAGAAAAAGGGATAGAAATAATAGATGTCAAGGAGGCTGTCAAAAAGTGATTGGATTTAAGAACTCTTAGAGAAGAGGAGAAGGAAAAGTCAAGAGCAACTCCAACCTGGTTGCCTGGAAAGTTGGTGGCCCTCTCAACAGAAACAGAAAAGTTTGGAGAAGGCAATAAGTCATATGGTTTGGGTTTTAAGATATTTGTGGAACATCCAAGAAATATCTAATAGACAGTTGATGAAATAGAACCAGAGAGCAGGAGAGAAGGAACAGGGCTAAATGTAGAAATGTGGGGGTCATCTGCATAGGCATATTTGATCCCATGGGAGCAGATGAATCCTTTGAGAAAGTGAAGGTAGAGAAGTGAGAACCTAGGACAGAGTCCTAGAAGACCCCTCACTTTGAGAGGACCAAAGAAATGGGAAAATGCACTTAATGAAGCTAAATGATTGCATGATTGTGCTGAGGCAACAGGGCAAACTTGGCTAGTTCTTACTACAGAATTGCTCTGAAATGAGCTCCAAAATGAGGTAGAGCAAACGAATAAAATAATATAAAAGGTTTTAGTAAGATATCTAATAGAGCTGAATTTATCTTCTCCCCCTAAACCTGCCCCTTCTTCCATCTTGCTTGTTCCCACGAATGGCAGAAATGGCACCGTCTTTTGTTATACCTAAAGTCAGTTATTTATTTTTCTCCATTCCATCACCAGTCCCCTACCCCTCACAATCAATTGTCAAACCCTATATGTTCTCCACAACCTACCTGCACTTGTCACATTCTCTTCATTCATACCATCACCACTGTCACCCAGGCCTTTATCACTTCTAGATGAGGTGATGAATTTCCTTTAGTCACTTCTCTCTCAAAACCTACTGCCTTCACACAGTTCCTAAAGTCATCTCCCTAAGGCACAGGTCGCTGCCTACTCAAAAACTGCTAGTCCCTCCCTATCACCTCTAGATTAAGCTGCCCAGCCTTCATTGGGACAGCATTTGAAGCCCTCCATAATCTGGTTCTGGTCTACCTTTCTAGCATTGTTTTATATTCCTCCCCTCAATGCAGTCCTAGTTTATGGCCAGTGAACTTCTCAAACTCAACATACCATCTCTCACTTCCATGCATTCAAATAAGACATCTCCCATCCCTAGAACAGTGAATCTCAATTCTCTGAATCTTTTTACGCTTTGAAGTTCAACCCAAGAGGAAATCTCTCCTCTGCCTAATTTTCCTTGATTTTCCCCATGCCATCAACAGCTGGAAGTGATCTGTCTAGCCTCAAATTGTCCCAGAACACTTTATCTAGATCCACCTTTCACCCCCTCACTTCCTCCCTTTTATCATTCTTCTCTGAGTATGCCATTTTAGCTCTGCACCTCCAGTGCCTTACACAGAATAAATAATTCATAAAATATTTTTATGTTAATCCTCCCTATAATATTCTTAGTAAGTGATCTAGCCTAAGCCTAAGTATATAAAGTGATAGGAAGCACTCCATTTTCCAAAGCATCACGTTCCATTCTTTGACATCTGAAGTTGTTAGGAAGCTCTTATAGTCAGCCTTTTAGGGCTCTGGCCTAGGTTCTCCTTTCTCTGTCCACCTTCACTTCCTCGGAGAACTCATTTGCTCCCATAGGATCAAATATTCCTCTGTATAACTTCTACCCAATGGTCTTACCTTTCCAATTCTATAGAATTATTTTAACCTCTCTTCCAAATCCAAGACCAAGAGTTCTGATCCTGAGTCTGCCACTTAAACAAATTTCTTTGGGCCACCATCTCTTCATCTATAAAAATAGGGAGGTAAAACTAGGTAATCCAGAGTCACAAAATTTTAGGGCTGGAATGGAGATAGCCTCATACAATCCCTGAATTTCACAGATGAGGAGACTAAGGCCCAGAGAGAAAAATTAATTTGTGCAAAGTTAGACAGCAAGATATTGGAAGAACTGAGGGGAAAAAACCAGCTGTCTCTTGATTCCTACTCCTATGCCCTATTCACTACAGTAGGCTACCAGAGCTCTTCCATCTATAATCTTTTGGGATTTTTATAGCTGATACACTTAATTTATGTTGATCCTAAAGAATCATGAAAAGTAACTTAGAGAATTTAATTTTTTTTCTTTTTTTCTTCAACTGTCTCGACCATTTTTTATCCTTCTTGCATTTAGAATTTATGTTTCATTTTTACATTCCCCCATATCCTGTGACACAGAACATTTTAAAAAGCTTCTCCTAATCACTCATCCATCTAACAGTTATGCCTTTGAATTTTCCTCTGACAGCTTGCTCAATTCTGCTTAGAGTATGTTCACTGAGGTTATGTCTGGTGTGTTCCATACATTTTAATTAACCTGTGCTTGTGTACATTGTTCATTAATTCTGCCAGAGCCACTTTTTTCTCCACTTTAGTTCATTCTCTTTTCAAGATGATGTTTTAGGAACAAATGAAAGGACAGGATGGTATAGTGTGAGGAGCACTTGGCCATTAAAGGCCTGGATATGAATCTCAGCTCTGACATTTATTTACTGTGTGACCATAGGCAAGTCTTTTAATTTCTCTGAGCTTCAGTTTCCCCATTTATAAAGTGGGAGGAATATTTGTTTGTCTCCCAGGGTCGTTGTGAGTAAAAGTGTCTTGTGGACCTTACAGCACAATATATGTAAGCTGTTGTCAATACTGTGCCCTTCAGTAGTCTGAATAACTGATGACATTCAACAAACCAGTGCAGAGAATGAGAGGAAGGAAGATCTGGTCACTTTCCCTTCCTGAGCCTCTTCTGTAAAGTGAGGGCTTCTTCCTACCCTTTTCAGCTTAGACATTCAGAGAACTCACATTCTCTTTAAAAAGAGAGAGAGAAGAGGGAGGGGAGCAGCTAGATGGTTTAGTGAATGGAGCACTTGGCCTAGAGTCAGGAAGACCTGAGTTCAAATTTGTCCTCAGACACTTACAAGCTGGATGGCCTTGGGCAAGTCATTTAGCCCCATCTGCCTTAATCCACTGGAAAAGGAAATGACAAGCCACTCTAGTATCTTTACCAAGAAAACCCTATGGAAAGTATGGTCCATGTGGTCATAAAGAGTGGGACAAGACTCAACAACAACAACAAAACTAAATTATATTCATTCAAAATGCTATAGTTGGGGCAGCTAGGTAGCTCAGTAGATAAAGAGCCAGGCCTGAAATTGGAGATCCTGGGTTCAAATGTGACCTCAGACACTACTTAGCTTGTATGACTATGGACAAGTCACTTGACCCCAGTTGACTAGCCTTTACTACTCTTTTGCTTTGGAAATGATACTCAATGTCACTCTAAGGCAGGAGGTAAGAGTTTTTTAAGTGGTATAGTTTTATAGGATTTTAAAGGTGACTTTCTTAGAAGAAATATGAGAGGACACTCCTATCACATGCCTTCACAGAGGTGGACAGTTCATGGGTATCACACATTGCGTAGAATTTCAGACTTTTTCAAGGTTATTGATTGGTTATGCTGATTTTTCTTCTTCTTGTCCTTTTATGTATTAAAAATATCATTTGTTATATAAGATAGCTCTATGGGAGAACAGAAAGGGATATTGAAGAAATCTATGAAAATGTAAAAAACAACAGCTATTAAAATCTTATTTTTAAAGTACCTTATAGCAATCCTGTGATATTCTTGATATACATATTTGCATTCTCTCTATATATGTATAATATATATATTATATATAATATATATCTCCATCTCTCCATCTCCAATTACTCCCCAACTACTGATTATTTCTGTGCTGACTACAAAGATGCCCAAGTCTCCTCCATCCTTAAAATACTTCCTGGTTAGATTCTGTCCCCAGTGTCTATAGACCTCTCTCAGTCTCCCTATGGTGGCTTGAGCCAAAAAAAAAAAAAAGACTATGATTTTTTCTTGTTATTTCCTGATCAAGACTCAGTCTAAGCTATTTTCTTCTAACTTTGATTGTATTTGGTGACAGATAGGAGATAGTGCTGCCTTTTTCCTATATGAGACTTGATATTCCAAATCTCTCTAAATTTGCATTAAGGCACAATAACTAATATTTGCTGGATTGACCCTCCATTTTATACATAAGGAAAACTAAGACTTGGAAAGGGACATGACTGATTCACCAGAATACAGCTTTTCAATAATGGAGCCGGCCCTCAAGTGCCAATCTTCTGATCTTTCTGCCCTACCACACTGTGCCTGTCTAAATACAGCCTCTGTTGTGAGCCATTGGGTAAGTCACCCTCCAGCTCTAGCCCTCAGTTTGATTTGATCATAGGATTTTATAACTAGAAGAGATATTTGAGAAAATCTATCCTAATCCTTTATTTTCCAGACAAATTTTCCCAAGTAAACTTGTAATCACAGACCATGTCAATACATGGGAAAGTATGATGGAGGTAGACTATATGATCTCTAAAGTCTCTTACAGCTCTGGTATTTTATGATCATCAAATAATTTTATGCCACCTATACATCATATATATGTCCTATGTATGGTGCCATCAGTGCCATGCCTCCCAAAATAGATCCTTACAGGGAATGCAAAGCCATGACCCCAAACCACATCTTCTCAACTGAGCAATTCCCTCCCTGGAGCCTCACCAGCATAACACCCTGTTGGCAAATCATTTATGTTGTAGACCATGAAATTTGATTTACCTTTATTGCTGCCTCCAACTATACCCCCTTCAGTGCTTTTAGTGGTTGTTAAAAGCATCCAACCCTTTTAAAACAACCAACCTTGGTATTTATCAGCAACTTGCTGGAATGCTGTCATCCTGAGATTGGTGAGAAGGAGTAAATGAACTATATTATAATCAGAAAACCTATTTTTCAAGTCCAGGTCTACCTAGTTACTAATGCTGTGGCCTTAGGGAAATCATTGGAGCTTTCTAGGTTAGTTTTGTCTTAGGTAAAATGGAAATAAGAATAACCTCTGGGCCACCTATCTCATAGGGTCATTGCAAGGATCAAATGAGATAACTGACCTAGAGAGTTTTGTAGCCACTAAGAACTAATTAGATATTAGTTATCATTATTATTTGTTGGTTGTTCATTTCTTAAAATAAGATCCTTTGGGAGACTGGAAAAGAGAGAATTGACTCGATTCAACTATGAATCCAGATATTTATTGTGTGTAATTGACTTCTCTCCTTGGTACATTATTCCTCTTTTGAAGCTTTTTGTTTGCTGATAGTAGTTCATGTGAAAAGAACGTGATAATTGGAGGGGACTACATGTTCAGTGGGCACCTAGCTGATGCAGTAAATAGAGTGCCTGGAATGGAATCAGCAAGACTCATCTTCCTGAGTTTAAAGCCAGCCTCAGACAATTACTAGCTATGTGATCCTGGGAAAGTCACTTAGCCCTATTTGTCTCAGTCCTTGATCTGTAAGATGAACTGGAAAAAGAAAATGGCAAACTACTATCTTTGCCAACAAAACCCCAAGTGGGGACACAAAGAGTCGGACATGACTGAAATGACTGAAGAATAACAAACATTTAATATGAGTTAACAGTATGATATGCAGCCAAAAAAGGCTAACACTTTTCTTTATTTTAAATCTGGGCCAAACATGTCTTATTATTGTTGTAAGAACAAACTCACACAAAGCCAAAACCCTAAAATAAAGTTGTATATGCACGGATGTGAACATATGCTTTGATCTGCATCTGACTCCAACAGTTCTTTCTTTGGAGGTGGATAGCATTTCCCATCATACGCCCTTCAGAATTGTCCCAGATCACTGCATTGCTGAGAGTAGCCAAAGTTTCACAGTTGATCATCCCACAATATTGCTGTCACTGTGTACAGTGTTCTGGTTCTGCTTATGTCACTCTGCATCACTTCCTACAGATCTTCCCAGCTCTTTCTGAAAGCATCCTGCTCATCATTTCTTATAGCACACTAGTATTCCATCACCAACATGTACCTCAGTTTGTTCAGCCATTCCCCGATGGATGGACATTCCCTCAATTTCCAATTCTTTGGGTAGGTCCATGTTCTAATCATTGGCCAACCCCCTGACTTGCTTGCCATTGATGGGAGCTTGGGCACCCTTCACATCCCCAATCTGGCTCTCAATTTTATCTTTAAAGCGAGTCTGAACCAGATGATCTATCTGTAAGATGTGTCGGGGCATTCTGTGTTCTGAGGCCTATCGGTTCCTTTTCAGATCCAAAGACCTTTTTTCTGAGAGCCCTTCCACCCCTTGTCTATGCGCTATTTTCACCTGGACCCAGGCACTGGAAGATTTAAAACCTGTAGTTCTGATTATTGGACACTAGAGGCAGCTGTTGTTTTGTAGAATGAATAGGAGGCAGCTGACTTTTCACTCTCAACAGCCAGGCTGAGTTGATAATATCTTTAGGTCTGAATAGCAAGCAATGAAATCTCTGAGGGTCAGGAGTTCCCAGTTGTGAAGCTTAAAGTATTTATTAGCACCTGGTAAGCCTGATGGCAAAAACAAAACCAGGCAGCTGCTCATGACCAGCTGCACCCACCATTTTCTTTTTGCATGAAAATACATCTGTATGACGGAATTTCACCAAGTTCCCCCCAAAATGGACTGATGGATATTTGCTCCTGTTGGGAAAGGTAGAAAGGGAGAATAAATTTAGGAACTGCAGTGATAGATGTGCTGATGATATTTTAAAAGGCCAGACACAAAATTGACTGGAGTGTTGAATTCATAAAAAGCAGTGGAAATCGGGTCCGGGCTAATGTCTATAAAGCTGAGACATTGTCCAAGTCAACTTGTGTCTCACACAAGTGTTCACATCATAGACTTATGTCCTGTTAGTGACTGTCCTGCTTTTCTCCCATCCCCAACTCCCTGCCACCAGGCCGTCAATGCCCAGGACATACACATTAATGAAAGACCACAATAGACCCTTGACCTTCCTAGGACAACCTTGTCCTAAACCAGTTGTGGAAGACCTGATCTAAAACTGGATATGTACAATTCCCATATCAAGGAAAGAAGGGGAGGATTTTCCACAGTTTCAGAAGTCCTTGCCAAGGATCCCTTCTGTATGAATGACAAATGTGTAGAGAAAAGTATATGCAAATATATATAAAGTAAGTAAATAAAATGTCTTTTTTTTTTTTTTAGTGGAGAGCACCAGCAGCTGGGTCAATCATGAGAAGTTTCATGTAGGAAGTGACTGAACATTCAAGATATAGAGATGGGAAGAGAGTATAATCCTGGTAGAGGGAAATAGCTTGGGCAAAGGCTAGAGAGGGGAGGTGGAATCCATGTGGAAAAAATGGCAGAAAGATTAGTTTGATAGGATCAAAGAATACCTGAGGAGGAATAATGTGGAATAAATTTGGAAAGGCTAGAGACAGATTGTGAAGGGATCTAAATGTCAAGCAATAGCGAGTTCCGATCAATCAATAAATATTTATCAAGTGCCTACTATGTGCCAGACACTATGCTAAGTATTTGCTGAACAGGGAATATGAAATCAACTAGCAGCTATGTGGAAGATCTGGGGTTAGAGGAAATAGGAGAGACAAAGCAATGAGAAGATGATTGCAAATTGCCAAGAAGCATTTATTAAATATGTGCTAAGTGCTGGAAATACAAATATAAGCAGAAAGAGAGTCCCTGCCCTCAAGGAGCTTCTGTCATAATAGAGGAAGACTACAAATAAATAAGAGTGGGGGGAGGAGGAATGGGTAGGGTGAAGGTCCCCAGGGGTATGATAGACAAAATCTCATGGAGAAGAGTCAGGAGCCCTGCCTGGAGAAGAAATACCACAGGGAGAAGTGGCAGAGCCTAAACGAAGGTGGTGGCAATACAAGTGGAAAAAAGGACACGAAAGATGTCATGGAGGCAGGATCCAGGAGACTTGGCAGCTGAATATCTAGACGGGCAAGGGAGAAAGAGGAGGCGTGAATCTAGGCAGCAGTTTTCACCTCATCGGTACCCTGGTGGTGGAGTGGGGTAATGGGGTTCCTAGGCCAGATATCTCTTCATTTCCCAGAATGCTCTCCTCAGAATTCCTCCATCATGCACCCCCTCCTCCCTTCCCTTCCCCCCTTCTTTTCATCTTCCTATTGTATGCCGTCTTCACATAACAGACACTTAAATGTTTAGTGAGGCAGCCTAGCTGTGTGACTCCGAGCAAGTCACTGAACCTTTCTGCCTCAGTTTCCTCAACTGTAAAATGCAGACTTGTGAAAATGAGATAATGTTGGTAAATGGGAGAAAAAATGTAAAGCATTTAGCACAGTGCCATAAAGTAGACGCTATATAAATCCCTATTTTGTCTCTTCTTTCCCTTTCCTATAGACTGACTGACTGACTAGAAGAATGGTGATATTCTCTACACAAATAAAGAAATCTGAAAGAAATTACTGGGGGGAGGAGAGCATTACAGAGAGATGATCCATCACAACTCAACCCTGAGGGAAGGTCCCTTCGCAAGAGAGCAGCATAGGCCTTCTTGTCTGTCTTGGCTTTTTCCCACTGAGGGGGGCAGTAATGAACAGTTAGTCCCAGTCCTGGTGCCCTGGGCTCATGCCTAAAGGAAGGGGGCCACAAAGGAGTCCCCTGCTGGGTCAGGGTTAACATTCCCATGTCTTTGGATACTTGCAGGGAAAGATCATGCTGCCAAGAAGCAGGGAGGGAAACATCCCTCACACTTTAATAAGGCCCAGAGAGTACAGAGGCAGGTGCAGAGGGGAATGGCATGGAAAGGATGACTGACTGCTCTGAGTCTAGGATGGAGGGAGGCAGACAGGGAAGGGAGAGGACACCTGGAGGTACCCAGGTAACTGCAGATCAGAAGGGGGAGCCCCCAAGCAGCATAGACCTGAGACAGGTAGACTATCCAAGGGGCAGGGTTTTAGGGCCCCAATCTTGAGTGTTGAGCAGGGAAATAGTCTAATTCCTATTCAGGCCACCTTAGTGTTTTTCATTAAAATATCAATATCATCTCAAAGTTATCAGTGCCAGCTTAGGGTTCCTTAATTAGCAGAACATTTCTCTGGCTTTATTGCTCATGTCTTCAGCTTGCAGATGGAGGGGCCATTAGTGGAATCAAGGGGACATTATGTTGGGGCCTAGCTGGCTTTTGCTAATTTAGCACATAGTCTCTGGATGTGCCCTTAATTAATTTAGGAGGCAATTCTTTTGCAAATGGCTTCTGTGCTGCCCTTTATGTTCTTAATTCCTATTTATTATTTCCTTACACTAGCTACTTCTATGTCTACTTTCTATACTAACTGGTAGGGTAGTCAGGGGACCATAACAAGATACAATTTCAATACAGGGGCAGGGTGGATAATGAAGTTTTTTGGGAACATATTTGAGTTTGAGATGTCTATGGAACATCCCACTGGAAGTTTAATAGACTGTTAGCTCAGAAGAGATCCTCAACAAAGTATATAGATCTGGAAACCATCTGCATAGAGATGATAAAAGAATGCACGAGAGCTGATGAGGTTACCAAAGAGGATGGAGAGAGAAAAGAGGGCCCAGGACAGGACTTTGTAAACCCACAGTTTGGAAGTGGGTATTGGTGATAACCAAGCAAAGGAGCTTGAAAAGAGGTCAGACAGGTAGGATGAGAACCAAGAGAGAACATCAGCATGAAAATTCAGAAAAGAAGGACTATCAAGGAGAGAAAAATAATCAACAGTGTCAAATGCTAGAGAGGTCAAGAAGAATGAGGACAGACAAAAGACCATTGGAAATGGCAATTAAGAAATCACTCATAACTTGGGATGAAGTAGATCCAGTTAGCTGAGTAATGAAGTGAGAAGCCAAACAAATAGCAAGGAACTGAGAACTGAGTAAGAAGAAGGAAAATTAGGGAAATAAATGTACCCAGTTGGATTTTTTGTTTTTGTGTTTTTGTTTGCTTTTTAGGGACTTGGCAGTGAAATTGAGTGAAATAATATAATAGCTTGAAAGTATATTAGAGTTCTTTAGGTTCTCTGTTGTTGGTTAACCCACTTTTAAGGACAGAGAAAACTAGGCACGTTTGTAAGGTAGCAAGCAAGAAAAGAGCAATTAGATTGTAAAAGATTGAAGGTTTGACAGTGGAGACGGTATGATTGCTTATCTGCCAGAGGAGATATGAAAGTATGAGATGAAGGATGCAAGAACATGGATTGGGCTTGATGAGAAGAGATCCCATTCTCCTTCATCAGAGACTTGAATAAAGAAGATGATGGAAGATGATGTCAAGGGGTTTTGAATTATTGAGTAGAGAGAAGCGGGAGCTCCTAGAAAATGAGCTCTACTTTCTTAATAAAGAATAAGGTTCATAAGTTCCTCAGCAGAAAGGATGTGAGGCAAAGTGGTACAGTGGTTTAAGAAAAGAAAAGAAGGTTTAGAAGAGCTGATATGTGGAATGCAATAAATATTTGTTGTTCAGTTGTGTCTGACTTTTCATGACCCCACATTTGGGGCTTTCTTTGCAAAGACACTGGAGAGATTTGCCATTTCCTTCTCCAGCTCACTTTACCAAGGTGGAAATTTGAGGCAAACCAGGTTAAATGATTTGCCCAGAGTCACACAGCTAGTAAATAACTGAGGCTGGATTTGAACTCATAAAGAGGAATCTTCCTGATTTCAGGCCCATCACTCTATTCACTGCCCCAATACTTAGAGAAGAGTAAAAGAATTGCTTTGTAACAATGAGGGCCCTGCTGAAATTAGAAAACATAAGTTGTTATGGACCCAGAACTAGTGTGTCTTCTGCCCACTCCTCAGTAATACAGGAATAGGAATGGGGTACAGGTGGCCACAGTAAGTCAGGGTTTGGATTTGGGAAGGCACAAAGAAAGATGAAATAAGGGGGCAAGGGACAATGTAATACTGACATGTTTTACTAATGAGTCAATATTAGGTGGGGAGAAAACTGAAACAAGAGCAGAAGTGATGCCCTGGGAGTGTACTGAGGGATGGAAATGACTGGAAAGCATTATAAAGGGAAAATATACATATATATGTATATACACGTACATTATATATTATAAATTGAAACATTATAAAGGGAAATATATCTACACACACACACACACACACACACACACACACACGCACACACACACACACATATATACATAGGTAGCTAGGTAGTACCATAGATAGAACACTGGGCTTGGAATCAAGAAGGTTCATGAGTTCAAATCCAACCTCAGCTGTGTGATCCTGGGCAAGTCACTTAACCCTATTTGCCTCAGTTTCCTCATCCATTAAATGCACTGGGGAAGAAGATAGCAAAACACAAAAGGAAAATGAAAAGGAAGAGGGGACCTGGGGACATGATATAGAAGACATTTAGAAGCCCCAGAGTTGAGCAACCAGGTGAGAAATAAGATGTCTGAGCTGAACTTTCTCCTTAAATGGAAGAAAGGCTACTAGGGGCCAAAACAGTTATCTTCTACCTGCCTACTGTACCAGCATAAGACATTTTCCACTTCTTATTCCAGTCCAATCTCCAAAACTGGGGGATGTGGAGAACTCCCAGTACAAATTTCCCTTTGACTTCAGGCCTTCCATCTCCCCTTGTACCTGCCCTTTGAAGGTAGAGGATTGATGGCCTCTACTTAGTGATGAGCATTCTCTATCTGGTCATACCTTTCACATCCCAGTGACTCTGAACTCCTATAGATTGTCAGCTGAATTCCCCTCCATACCTGATTCCTTATTTCTATCCTTCTCTCTTTCCCTCAAACTCAATACTTCAGCCTAACTACACCAAGCCCTTCCACTAGGCCCTCTGGAACTCCTGCTCCACAAGCATCAAATTTCCCTTTGTCTTAAATCTCTTCCTTTCACATTTCTTCCATCTATTAACTCTTACTGAAATTTGGCTTTTGAAGGACGAATTGACAGAAGAAACAATGGTTTGAGCTTCTGAACATATTGATTTATTAAAAAATGCATGCCAAATGCATAACCAATCAGGACTAGGCTTGCTAAGCTCTGGCACCAGACCCCAAATACAGGGAAAGACAGATTTTTATGCATCAAAAACATTTAATCAAATAAGATGAATTAATTTTTAAAAACCATTAACCAGGTTACAAAATTTGGTAATCCAGTTTCTAATTGGAGGAAAAATTAGAGATGTTCCAAGTTGGAAAGGTAAGAGCTCCTGGGTGCAATTTCCTGACATCAGAAAAAGAGGTGTCTCATTTCTCTCAAGTATCTGTATTCAGTCAAAGGAACATGGAAACAATAATTGATTAACTAGTTTGGGGCCAGTTTTCAGATAAAACATAAAGGATGCTTGAAATGTGTAATTGTGAGAAAATTCCTAGCATCAATTTTCTAATCTGACTGGATTTCTGGTCAGCACATACTTCTCTAAGCATCAAGTAGAGGTGGTCCAGCTTTTGAGCCTCTCAAACAATGCAATAAGATTTTCTCCCAATTCCTACAATTGGAATATGTTTTCTAACAACATAAAAAATGGTACTAGATCCTGTAAGATAAGAGAGATTTTACATGGACAAGAGATCATCTCTTGGAGGGGCCTGCTGAAGGAAGAACAGGGGAAGGGAAAGAAAGAAGCTGAGAGTTCCAAGGAAGGAACAGAGGCTGGGAGATTCAACTGGCAACTCACTTCTGGCTTGGGGAAGGAGAGGAGAGAGGCAGAAGCCTCTTCTCCTTAAAGCCAAGGAGAAACCTATTCTTGGAAGATCTACTGTCCCTTCTTAACCCCTGAACACCTCCAATCAAACTCTCTTTGATAGCAGTCTGAAGTCCTCAGTGGGACTGTGTATTGGGACTTTTTGAAGAGAGACAACCAAAGATCCCTTCCAAGGATATCTGTGTGTGTGTGTGTGTGTGTGTGTGTGTGTGTGTGTGTGTGTGTGTGTGTCTTTCTCTCCCTTACCTGTCCCTGGACACCTACACTCAAGTTTTAGTTATCTTAAAGAGTAGGGACTAAAAGGCAGTTGGCAAGAACAAGGGACCAAGTCTGAGAAGCCTTAAACCCCAGACTTTGGAGGGCCAATCTGCTAGAAGGGATAATTTGTAAGGCTTCCTTATTTACCCACTTTCCTACCTGATATCCTTGCCACCCCTTCCCTGTTTGAACCCCAATAAATCACCTGTTATTCAAGATTTAGGTCTGGGTCAGCCTCTAACAATATAGTTAAGGGATTTGAATATTTGGGGAGGGTCACACCTCTCCCCAAAAGAGGGTTGACTTCTGGATCCCAGTGACTTAAGATTGCCTGAACCAAGGAACTGACATCTTTCCTTGGTAGCTGAGTAGTTCTAAGACTCTGAAAGGGACTGAGAGTTAGTGTCCCTGGTGGAAGCAGAGACATAAGAAACCATCTTGCCTCTCTAGGGTAGATTGGACCTCAGGGGGGCATCTTGTCATCTCACTAAGTCATTCCCTCTCTAGTCTCCTGTCTTCCATCTCCCAGAAAACATTCCCTGGGGAGACATCCTTCCCTTTCAAGGAGACAGGGTTTGTCTATCTCCCCCCTCCCATAGAAGGAAGGGAGGAGAAGAAGGATCTCTTTACTCTCTTAGCCCTATTTCCTCTTTCTCTCCATCATCACTATCCCTTCTCCCAATCCCTGAATTATAATCCATAATAAAAAAGGAACTAAGCTAAACCCAGAATTGAGTCCCAAGATGGAATCAGTTTGGTTTACTCAATTCCCACCATTCCCTTGGCCTCCTGGCCATCCTTTCTTAGCTATGCCTTAACTTATTCTACTTGGCTTACTGATAGAGGTGGGGAACAGGAATACTCTTTGCTCCCCATTGCCACTTCTAAGTTTTTCCCTTTCCTCTTTCATTCAGCAACCTCTCTTTCTTCGAGGTTCATGCTATTCATGTCAGTTATCCAATCAAAATCATTGCAGCTATTTTCTACAGATCCTCAAGTCATTTTCCTTACTTCCTTAATGAGTTCAATACCTGGCTAATGTTTTTTTTTTCTCCTTCCCAATTCCTACTCTTATACTAGAGGATTTCAACATTCACAATGATTCTCCCTCAAATACCCTTAACTACCCAGTTCCTCAACCTACTCTCCTCCCTTGAGTTACTTCTTCACCCCATCTCAGCCACACACACAAAGATGGTCATACTCTTAATCTTGTCATCACCCATAAATGTACCACTTCCATGTTCAGGAATTCTGAAATCCTCTTAATCCAGCTACATTCTATTGGCTTTTCAACTCTCTTTCTGCCTTCCCTTATATAACTATACTTTTTATCCTCACGATGACCTCTAATTTTTTGATCCCTCAATTTTCTCCCAGACCATTCTCCCCAAATTAACCACACTCTCCTTTTCTGCCCATTTTGTTTCCTTGGTGAACCAATTAAACTCTACATGGACTTCCTCTCTTGAATTCTGAGCCACCCTCAGTCTGTATTAAAAAAAAAAGATAAAAGAGGGAAGTTTGGACTTTCAGTATTGAGGGGGAAAAGAGTGGGGATCCCCCTTTCTCAAAGCAGGGTTCAGGGGAGACAGCCAATGTTTAGGGTTGGCTCAAAGAGAGGAGAGGGTATTTGAAGATTTCTCCCCTTCTGCCTTCCCTCCTTACCTAAAGCTGCTCTCCCCAATTCACTCTTGTACCTCTTGTCCCCCCTCCACCAAAGGGTCTCCCCTTGATCTGTTCACTCATACTCAGCTTGGGGAACAGATAACTTTTAATGTCAATTCAAGTCAGGTAATACAAAAGGAATAACTGGCAGGGAAGAATGGGAAAAGTAAAGTGGGAAAAAAGGGGTCCCTGTCTCTAAACCCTTTCCCCTCCCTCCTTGAGTTTGGGGGGAACTCAGGCCTTGGCAGCCTGAGCCCCCTGAGAGAAAGTCAGGTTGACTCACCCCTGGGCAACAGGACCTGAGGTAAAGTCTGCTCAGATTTCTCTTCAGAAAGTCCCTTCAATTGGGAAATGTTGGGGAGAAGGATTTCCAGTCACCAGCAGGAAAAATGGGTAACCCTCAGGAGAAAGTCTTTTTCCCAACTTCTCTCTTCAGCTTCTCAAGACTGAGAGACCCTCACTGCTCTCCCAGCCAGAGTCTTCTCCTCCTCCGGATTTCACCCCCAGGGCCCCTCCCCCATCAAGGTGATCAATTTCACATACTCTTCAGCCTGGCACTTTTTCTCTAGTGCCAGCCTCTGTCACAAGTATTAGATCACTCTCAACATCTATTATTGCCTTTGCACTTGCCTGCTACTAAACAAAAGTAAAGAAAAATCACATAACTATTCCAATAGTCCACCAAATATTTGTGATATATAAACTCAACTGGGCCCTCACTGATGATAAACAATCTTAGTATACCTTTATCACCACTTTATCCCACTCTTCACAGTGACTCTTCCAAATTTTTTCATCCCTCCTCAAACCTAAAGCTGTTTCTCTCCTCACTCAGCTGAGAATCTTGCTTCATATTTTATAGAAAAAACTGAGGCCATTCACCATGAACTCCCTTTTCTCCCCCCCACCTTTTCTCACCTCCCATCATTCAGATACCTTCCTCCACTTTCTCTTTCTTCATTCCCAGCTTTAGTACTCTTTATCCAAGTGATTCAAGTAGCCCCTCTATTTATTCAAGTAATCCAATTCCATGCTATCTCCTCCAATAGTCTGTCCTCTCTGTAATCCCCATTCTTTCACTTATTTTCAGTGCCTCCCTATCTACTGGCTCATTCTCTACTACCCTCAAACATGCCCATGTCTCTCTCATCCTGTGAAAACTGACTTGATCCTTCCAACTCTGCTATCTTCCTATTTCTCTTCTGCATTTGGTAGCTGAACTCCTCAAAAAGGCTGTCTACAATAGGTGCCTCCACTTTCTTTCCTTTCATTCTCTTCTTAACCCCTTACAATCTGGGTTCCAACCTTATCATTCAACCAATTCTGTTCTCTCCAAAGTTAGCAATGATTTTTAGTGGCCAAATCCAATAGCCTTTTTTTTTCAATACTCATTCTCCTTGACCCCCCTTTAGCCTTTTACAGTATAGATCAGTCTCTCCATCTTGATATTATCTTCTCTCAACTTTTCAGGTCAGCATTCTCTCCTGGTTTTCCTCCTAGCTTTCTGACCTCTCCTCTGACTCCTTTGCTGGATCCTCCTCCAGATCAGGCCCTTGACCTGTAGGTATCCCTCCAGGTTATTTTCTGAGCCTCCTCTTCTCTGTACAGATTCACTTGGTGATCTTGCCAGTTTCCAAAGATTTAATTACCATCTCTATGCTAATGATTACCAAATCTAACTTTCCTCACACACACACACACACACACACACACACACACACACACACACACACACATCCCTCTTCCCTATGACTATAGAAGGAAACACCTCCCAATCCCTCAATCTCACAATTTAGGAGTCATCCTGGATTCCTCACTACCTCTTACCCCAGCCCACCCATATCCAAACTATTGCCAAGGACTGTTCATTATTTCACCTTTGCAGTGTCTTGTGAATCTTCACCCCGTACTTCTCTCTCTTTTACTCTCTATGATCATTCTGGTACAGGCTCTCACTCCTGAACTGGTGGGTTGACCTGCCTCAAGTCTCTCCTCTCTCCAATACATTCTCCATTCAGGCATAAAGTGAGTTTCCTAAAATGTAGGTCTGGAGAGCAGCTAGGTAACTCAGTAGATTGAGAGTCAGGCCCAGAGATGGGAGATCCTGGGTTCAAATCTGGCCTCAAACATTTTCTATCACGGTGACCCTGGGCAAGTCACTTAACCCCCATTGCCTAGTCATTACCACTCTTCTGCCTTACACAGAGTATTGATTCTAAGATTGAAGGTAAGGGTTTTAAAATAAATAAAATAAAATAAAATAAAATAAAATAAAATAAAATAAAATAAAATAAAATAAAATAAAATAAAATAAAATAAAATAAAATAAAATAAAATAAAATAAAATAAAATAAAATGTAGGTCTGATCACATTACTGTTCTACTCAATAAACTCAAGTGGCTCCCTATTGCCTCCAGGAGCAAATACAAAATGTTTTCTTTAGCATTCACAGCCCTTTATAACTTGGCCCTCTCCTACCTTTCCAGTCTTCTTATACCTTACTCCCAAAATATACCCTTGGATCTAGTGTCACTGGCCCCTAGCTGTTCCACAAAGAGCACACTCCATCTTTCATCTTTGGATATTTTCTCTAGCTCTCTTTAAAGCTTGGAATACTCTTCCTTCTCTGCTCTGGATTTTAATTGATTTCTGGTTTCCTTTAGTTTCAAGATAAAATCCAATCTTCTACAGGAAGCCTTCCCTAACCTCTAATTGCCTTGCCTTCCCTTGGTTAATTATTAATTCATTCTCTCTATAACTTGCTTTGTTTGTATTTGTTTCAATGTTGTCCCCCTCATTGGACTGTAAGGCTCTTTTTGTATTCACAATACTTAGCACACAGTGCCTCAAACACAGTAAGTATTTTTAAAATGTTAATTCAATTCAAGGTTTCATGGCCCTATCCTCCAATCAGAAAAGCAGAGGAGAGTGATGGCTATGGTGCATTCAATCAGAGAAGTCCCTAAATAGTACAGTCAAATGAGAAATGAGTACTTGGTACATAGTAAACTTAATAAATGCTTGTTGACTGACTCAGTGGGGTCAGATTCAAATAGAAAGAGATCCTTGAGGGGGCAGCATGGTGGCTCAGTGAATAGAGAGCCAGGCCTAGAGCTGGGAAACTGTGGGTTCAAATCTGGTCTCAGATATTTCCTAGCCATGTAACCCTGGGCAAGTCACAATCCCAGTTGTGAAGGCATGGCACGAGGGCTGCTTGGTTCCTCCTCTCCAAAGTGCTTGAGGACATTTTCCACATGCCCTGCCTCTCTGTTCAGTCACCCAAATGTGAGCATTTCCTCCCTCTGTTGTCTAGGGTAATTCATGGAGCTCACAGGCAGCTAGAAGGTGCAGTTTGGGCATGCAATCTTGAAAACATTCACCAACACTGGCCTAGCCCTTTCCACTCGTATGCTTAGAACCAATACTTAGTATTGATTCTAAGACAGGAAAGAAGGAAGGAAGTGGCATGGGCATTGTACCCCCAAAACTATAGAAGTGTTTCAGGCAAACTATAAGCAGAGAAATTCCTTTGCTCCCTTCTATCCTTGTGACTCCTAACCCAACACATCTGATAACTCCTATAAGACCCTGAGAAGATTATCCTCCTTTAGATTAGAGGGAGAGACACACCTCCTTGATATCATCAAGTTGTATCTCAGACATCAATCTGTCCTCTAAACTAGGAGGGTCACCCCCTAGGTCTTCAGGCAAACCTCCCCCCTGCCCATGCCTCAGTGCATACTACTCTAGAGTCACACCTTCACCGTGGCACAGTCACATCTTTACTGTTGTAAAGTGTATAAAGACCCCAGAATTGATGTTATCTGGGAACAGATTTCCCATCTATGCTGTTCCACCTAAGAGGCTATCCTCCTGGCCAGATTCAACATTACCTTCTATATTAATAATTTCTCTTTTTGTTTTTAAGTTAAGTTTTCAAGTCTTACATCCTTACCCTCCCCGAACCCCAGGGGTTCACCTCAAGCCCCCCATAATAGGAAGGAAGAAAGGAAGGAAGGAGGGAACAAAGAAAGGAGAGAGGGAGGGAAGAACAGAAGGGAAGGAAGGGAAAGAAGGGAAGGAAGGAAGGACTCTGAGGTAGTATATAACATATTGACTTAGAAAATTATAAATTAACATCATCCACATTGCACTGTATTTTCACTTATTTTGTTAAACATTTTCAATTACATTTTATCTAGTTCTGCAGCACTTGGGTCTGTGTGGGTTTGATACCTCTGGAATGATTTTTTGACTGACAGGAAGGTTCCCAGCACATTAACAGAAGCTCCATCAAATTTCTGGGAGGCCATAAACCAGAGTTTCACAGAATGAGCAGGCACAAAAGATTTATGATCTGCATTATTAGAAAGGACATCCGAATGAGCGAAATCACAGTATTTTGTGAGTATTTGAGCACATAGCTTTTAAATTTTACTATAAAGGCCAAGAAATATGTGCTGTGTATGAATTGCTTCCTCCCCTTAGTTACAATTCAATGGTCTTGTAATACAAAGAGAGAAACTTTATAGTTGGCTTACCCTCTCTGTTTTAAATTCCCTGCATTTAGTTTGCACTAAGATTAAAATGACCTTTGGGGCAGCTAAGTGGCTTAGTGGATTGATAGCCAGGTCTAGAGTTATGAGGACCTGGATTCAAATCAGGCCTCAGACACTTCTTAGCTGTATAATCCTAGGCACATCACTTAATCCCTCTTGCCTACCCTTTACTGCTTTTTTCCCTTGGAACCAACAATACACAATATTGATTCTAAGACAGAAGGTAAGGGTTTAAAAAAAAAGATTAATATGGCCTCCATCACCTTTATCTCCTGTCCTAAATATGGTTAGAATTCATACTCTTTAGACAAACAGCTTGAATTTGAGGATATACCCTAGGACTTTCCTATTATAATGAATATGCTAAATCACTACCGAGATACATTTTTGGAAGAAGTTAGGAAATAAAAGTGAAGAAACAAGACTCAAATTGCCATTCTTTCCCATACTTTGAATGAAGGCAATTTAGTTAATAATTTCTCTAAAAGAAAGGAGAAAGAAACAGGCTAGCTCTTGTTTTTTTGGTTGGTATTTATTATTTATTTGGTTTACATATGCTCAATCTTCATGTTCATAGAGAACGGAACAGAAGAAATATAGCATAGGATATTGAGCTTGAGCCTAAAGAAATGTGTGAACAGGTAAATGATGAAGTTGGTGAAATTGCTGGGCATAGAGGTTTTTAAAAATGAATTCCATATTAGTATTACCTTAGAAGCCAAGGAATAAATGGATGGCTTCTAGAGATCATCTCAAATGGAAAACTTCCCTGATCACCATATGGAGAAAATCCTCATAGCTCAAGGTTTTGATTCTGGAAACAATTGGAGATCAATTAAAAAAATTGTTTGATGAAATAACTATTTAGAATCAAAGACCACAAAACTGTAGATCTTTAAATATCCTATAATCAAACTTTTTCATGTTATAGATAAGAAAATTCAGGTTCAAAGAATATTTTGCCCATAGTCCCACAGCTAAATCAACAACAGAATTTAAACTGGAAGCCAAGCCATATCCTCTTCAGAGTTCTTGTCACAACACCATGACTCTCCTGAAGGTATCAGAGTGGTGAGAAAACAAACTCAACTGCATATTGGGGTTAGTTTAGACCCAACTGCCTGTGTTGACTGTGCATATCAGTATGTAAGGCAGCTTAATCTATAGTATAAGGACCTAAAAGGCTTTGGTATATTCCTGAAGGAATGTTGAGGGAGAGCTTTTCCTTACTGGATTCTGAGCTGGAAGATACAAGCACTAAGGAAGTTATTCTTTCAAAAAGAAGACAGCATTCAGAAACCAGGAAGAATCACCTGGCATTTTCCTGACCTTAACTTTTGAGAGGACAAGATATAACTCCAAAGAAGATTTATAAGCAAGGAAAAAAATGTTAATAAAAATTAAGCATATGAATCTTTACCTGGGCTTTCCCTTTACTGTTTTCACCTGGTCTTATGGCTTACAACCATTAGACACCACCACTTTGTGCCCTTGTAGGGAAGGGACAACAAATGGCTTTGAAAGCTATTTTGAAATTTCCAGACCTCTGACGCAGGCTAATGGGTAGAAACTGATTGTGATGCTAAAAGGAAGTTGGCACTAAACTTTCTTTATCCCTTCTCCATGTGGAAACATTCAGCTTCTCTGTTTTAATATAATTGTTTTTGGATTGGTCCAGTAGGACCCAGCTCCTCTCATTCCTTTTGTCCAAAGGTCCTAATTCACCAGAAAGGAAAGATTTAAATCAATATATTTTACTTTCTCCATTATCCCTTTCCTCCACTAAATTATAAGATCCTCAAGGACAAATATTTTTTCTCTAATTGATGCTATGGTACAAAACCTAGGGCTAGATACACAGCATGTATTCAACAAACACTTTCTGTAAGATGGATTAAGTGGTATAGCAGAGAGATCCCTGTACTTGTAGTTAGGAAACCTACTTTTGAGTCTTGTCTTTACCATTAATAATATTTTGGATAAGTCATTTAACCATTTTGAGTATATATAAAATAAAAAGAATAATAATACCTGCCCTGCCTACCTCGTGAGCTGTAAAAGCAGTATTTTTATTTGAGACAACCAAGGGTTGGCATGTAGACTTGGGTCACTTGCCTTTTAAACCAGCAGTGTCAAATCCCAAGCTCTTTGTCTCAAGTGCAGCAAATGAGATTAAAATGTAATTGGGGAACTGTTTGGTGAAATTGTGAATTGATACAACCATTTTGGAGAGCAATATGAAACTATGCTCAAATTGCATACCCTTTGACCAAACAATACCACTATTGGATCTGTATCACAAAAAGATCAAAGATAAGGGAAAAGGACCTACCTATATGAAAACATTTTAGCAGCTCTTTTTGTAGTATCAAAGAATTGAAAACTAATGGGTTGTCCATCATTTGGAAACAGATGAGCAAGCTGTGATATATGGTTGTAATGGAATACTATTACACCAGAAGAAATGAAAAACAGGATGAATTCAGAAAAAGCTAGAGAGACTTATATGAATTGATGCAAAGTGAAGTGAGCAGAACCAAGAGAACAGTATGTACAGTAACAGAAAAAGGTTCTATGATCAGTTGTGAAGGACTAAACTATTATCAGCAAATCAAGTTTCCAAGATATCCACAGGAATCCATGATGAAAAATGCTATCCACAGCCAAAGAAAGAATTATTGGAGTCTGATTGCAGATCAAAGCATGCCATCTTCTACTTTCCTTCATGAGTTTATTATTATATATGTGCCACCTGGGGGGAAGAGGGAGGGGCAAGAAAGAAGAGAATCTGAATCCTAAAATGTCAGAAAACAATTGTCAAAAATTATTTCTACATGTAAATGAAAAAATAAAGGGAAAATAAAATATAAAATATAATTGGGAAATACAATGAAATAAATAAAAATATAATAAAAGAATTGTGTTAATATGTACTTCTCTAATTCAATATAAGATGACAGGGATCCTTTGTCATGTTTTAGTGACCCCTTTCTATTAGTGTTTGACATCATTGATCTAGACAATAAGTCACTTCATATAGCTCCCATCCAGATCCTCCTGAACCATGTGACTTAAAGATAGAACCCTGGAATCATTATATGCTATAGAAAGAATAGACTTTAGAATATGGAGTCTAGGATTTTAGAACCAGGAGGGATGAAAGGACATAGAACATAAAATGTAATAACTGTGAAAGAGACCTTGAGCTATGAAAAGGAACTAAAAGCCAACCCAGTCTAGAGCATCACAAAGGAGGAAGGTCCAGAAGTGAAGCAACATGCCCACTTTTTACATTCATTCATTCCATACATTCATACATTTAGTTGGTAGCAGCAACTAAAGTTTCCCAAAGTCCAGTCTTTCAGATGACTTTAGCAGAATTACAAATTCGCTTTAAATATTTTAATTCTTCCCAACTACATGTAAAAAAAATAATTTTAACAAACTTTTCGTGAAATTCTGAGCTCCAAATTACCTCCCTCTCTTCCTCCTCTCCTACCTCCCTGAAACAGCAAGCAGTCCAATATAGGCTATACATATGCAGTCATGTAAAGTATAAGAAATATAAGTTTAAGGAGTTACCATCCTCCCACCACCACTACCATCATAAGCATAGAATATGAGAGTGACCAAAGCAGCCATCTAGGACAACCCATACATGCAAAAAATCCCCACTATAATATACCTAAGAAGTGGCCATGTCCAACCTGTTGTTTAAAGATCTCCAAGAAGGAGGAAACCACCACATGTTGAGGCAGCCCTTTCCACTTTGGGACAGCTCCAATGTTTAGGTAGCCTCAGATACTTACTAGCTGTTTAACCCTGGACACGTTTCTTAGCTCTGCCTCAGTTTCTTCATCTGTAAAATGAGGATAACAATAGCACCTATATCCCAAGATTATTATGAGGATGGAATGAGATGATATTTGCTAAGCACCTAGCACATAGTAGGAACTAAATAAATGTTAGCTATTACTTTCAGGAATTTTATCCTGATATCAAACTTTAATTTGTCTTTTAGCAGCTTCCACTCATCCCTCCTGGTTCCTCCTCCTGGAACCAAACAAAACAAGGCAAATCCCCTTTCTATGTGACCTCTTTTCAGATACTCCAAGACA